>NW_027521575.1:0-70720 GCF_052094955.1 Ictidomys tridecemlineatus
CTAGCTCTTTGAAACTTGACACAATAAAGCAGTTTCATGTTCTATCTCTATGGTTTGTTTGCTGTTTATGTAGCCCTAAGCAGAGACTGGCGAGAATCACTTTCATGGAAAGGGCCTGCCAAGCTTCCAAAAAACTACGAGTTTCCGGAAATCTCAGCACACACTATTTCACCCAATGTTGATGAAACTTTCAGGTAATGATCAGTACACCAATCCCACTTGGCTCGCCAAATTTCGTTCTTCTAGGTGAAACTGTTCCTTGGCAGTTACCGGTTTCATTTTGAGGTTTCACTCTGTTTTCTCCTATAGGGATACATGTATTTGGAACTCTAAATCAAACACGGTTTGTGCTAGCTCTTTGAAACTTGACACAATAAAGCAGTTTCAAGTTCTATCTCTATGGTTTGTTTGCTGTTGTTGTAGCCCTAAGCAGAGACTGGCGAGAATCACTTTCATGGAAAGGGCCTGCCAAGCTTCCAAAAAACTACGAGTTGCCTGAAATCTAGGCACACACTTTTTCACTCAATCTTGATGAAACTTTCAGGTAATTATCAGTACACCAATCCCACTTGGCTCGCCAAATTTCGTTCTTCTAGGTTAAACCATTCGTTGGCAGTAACCCGTTTCATTTTGAGGTTTCACTCTGTTTTCTCCTATAGGGATACATGTATTTGGAACTCTAAATCAAACACGGTTTGTGCTAGCTCTTTGAAACTTGACACAATAAAGCAGTTTCAAGTTCTATCTCTATGGTTTGTTTGCTGTTTATGTAGCCCTAAGCAGAGACTGGCGAGAATCACTTTCATGGAAAGGGCCTGCCAAGCTTCCAAAAAACCACGAGTTTCCGGAAATCTCAGCACACACTTTTTCACCCAATGTTGATGAAACTTTCAGGTAATGATCAGTACACCAATCCCACTTGGCTCGCCAAATTTCGTTCTTCTAGGTGAAACCGTTCGTTGGCAGTTACCGGTTTCATTTTGAGGTTTCACTGTGTTTTCTCCTATAGGGATACATGTATTTGGAACTCTAAATAAAACACGGTTTGTGCTAGCTCTTTAAAACTTGACACAATAAAGCAGTTTCAAGTTCTATCTCTATGGTTTGTTTGCTGTTCATGTAGCCCTAAGCAGAGACTGGCGAGAATCACTTTCATGGAAAGGGCCTGCCAAGCTTCCAAAAATTACGAGTTGCCTGAAATCTCAGCACACACTTTTTCACCCAATCTTTATGAAACTTTCAGGAAATGATCAGTACACCAATCCCACTTGGCTCGCCAAATTTCGTTCTTCTAGGTGAAACCGTTCGTTGGCAGTAACCGGTTTCTATTTGAGGTTTCACTCTGTTTTCTCCTATAGGGATACATGTATTTGGAACTCTAAATCAAACACGGTTTGTGCTAGCTCTTTGAAACTTGACACTATAAAGCAGTTTCAAGTTCTATCTCTATGGTTTGTTTGCTGTTGATGTAGCCCTAAGCAGAGACTGGCGAGAATCACTTTCATGGAAAGGGCCTGCCAAGCTTCCAAAAAACTACGAGTTGCCTGAAATCTCAGCACACACTTTTTCACCCAATCTTGATGAATCTTTCAGGTAATGATCAGAACACCAATCACATTTGGCTCGCCAAATTTCGTTCTTCTAGGTTAAACCGTTCGTTGGCAGTAACCGGTTTCATTTGGAGGTTTCACTCTGTTTTCTCCTATAGGGATACATGTATTTGGAACTCTAAATCAAACACGGTTTGTGCTAGCTCTTTGAAACTTGACACCATAAAGCAGTTTCAAGTTCTATCTCTATGGTTTGTTTGCTGTTGATGTAGCCCTAAGCAGAGACTGGCGAGAATCACTTTCATGGAAAGGGCGTGCCAAGCTTCCAAAAAACTACGAGTTGCCTGAAATCTCAGCACACACTTTTTTACCCAATCTTGATGAAACTTTCAGGTAATGATCAGTACACCAATCCCACTTGGCTCGCCAAATGTCGTTCTTCTAGGTGAAACCGTTCGTTGGCAGTAACCGGTTTCATTTTGAGGTTTCACTCTGTTTTCTCCTATAGGGATACATGCATTTGGAACTCTAAATCAAACACGGTTTGTGCTAGCTCTTTGAAACTTGACACAATAAAGCAGTTTCAAGTTCTATCTCTATGGTTTGTTTGCTGTTGATGTAGCCCTAAGCAGAGACTGGCGAGAATCACTTTCATGGAAAGGGCCTGCCAAGCTTCCAAAAAACTATGAGTTGCCTGAAATCTCAGCACACACTTTTTCACTCAATCTTGATGAAACTTTCAGGTAATGATCAGTACACCAATCCCACTTGGCTCGCCAAATTTCGTTCTTCTAGGTTAAACCATTCGTTGGCAGTAACCCGTTTCATTTTGAGGATTCACTCTGTTTTCTCCTATAGGGATACATGTATTTGGAACTCTAAATAAAACACGGTTTGTGCTAGCTCTTTGAAACTTGACACAATAAAGAAGTTTCAAGTTCTATCTCTATGGTTTGTTTGCTGTTGATGTAGCCCTAAGCAGAGACTGGCGAGAATCACTTTCATGGAAAGGGCCTTCCAAGCTTCCAAAAAACTACAAGTGCCTGAAATCTCAGCACACACTTTTTCACCCAATCTTGATGAAACTTTCAGGTAATAATCAGAACACCAATCACACTTGGCTCGCCAAATTTCGTTCTTCTAGGTTAAACCGTTCGTTGGCAGTAACCGGTTTCATTTTGAGGTTTCACTCTGTTTTCTCCTATAGGGATACATGTATTTGGAACTCTAAATCAAACACGGTTTGTGCTAGCTCTTTGAAACTTGACACAATAAAGCAGTTTCAAGTTCTATCTCTATGGTTTGTTTGCTGTTGATGTAGCCCTAAGCAGAGACTGGCGAGAATCACTTTCATGGAAAGGGCCTGCCAAGCTTCCAAAAAACTACGAGTTGCCTGAAATCTAGGCACACACTTTTTCACTCAATCTTGATGAAACTTTCAGGTAATTATCAGTACACCAATCCCACTTGGCTCGCCAAATTTCGTTCTTCTAGGTTAAACCATTCGTTGGCAGTAACCCGTTTCATTTTGAGGTTTCACTCTGTTTTCTCCTATAGGGATACATGTATTTGGAACTCTAAATCAAACATGGTTTGTGCTAGCTCTTTGAAACTTGACACAATAAAGCAGTTTCAAGTTCTATCTCTATGGTTTGTTTGCTGTTTATGTAGCCCTAAGCAGAGACTGGCGAGAATCACTTTCATGGAAAGGGCCTGCCAAGCTTCCAAAAAACTACGAGTTGCCTGAAATCTCAGCACACACTTTTTCACCCAATCTTGATGAAACTTTCAGGTAATAATCAGAACACCAATCACACTTGGCTCGCCAAATTTCGTTCTTCTAGGTTTAAACCGTTCGTTGGCAGTAACCGGTTTCATTTTGAGGTTTCACTCTGTTTTCTCCTATAGGGATACATGTATTTGGAACTCTAAATCAAACACGGTTTGTGCTAGCTCTTTGAAACTTGACACAATAAAGCAGTTTCAAGTTCTATCTCTATGGTTTGTTTGCTGTTGATGTAGCTCTAAGCAGAGACTGGCGAGAATCACTTTCATGGAAAGGGCCTGCCAAGCTTCCAAAAAACTACGAGTTGCCTGAAATCTCAGCACACACTTTTTCACCCAATCTTGATGAAACTTGCAGGTAATGATCAGTACACCAATCCCACTTGGCTCGCCAAATGTCGTTCTTCTAGGTTAAACCGTTCGTTGGCAGTAACTGGTTTCATTTTGAGGTTTCACTCTGTTTTCTCCTATAGGGATACATGTATTTGGAACTCTAAATCAAACACGGTTTGTGCTAGCTCTTTGAAACTTGACACAATAAAGCAGTTTCAAGTTCTATCTCTATGGTTTGTTTGCTGTTGATGTAGCCCTAAGCAGAGACTGGCGAGAATCACTTTCATGGAAAGGGCCTGCCAAGCTTCCAAAAAACTACGAGTTGCCTGAAATCTCAGCACACACTTTTTCACCCAATCTTGATGAAACTTTCAGGTAATGATCAGTACACCAATCCCACTTGGCTCGCCAAATGTCGTTCTTCTAGGTGAAACCGTTCGTTGGCAGTAACCGGTTTCATATTGAGGTTTCACTCTGTTTTCTCCTATAGGGATACATGTATTTGGAACTCTAAATAAAACACGGTTTGTGCTAGCTCTTTAAAACTTGACACAATAAAGCAGTTTCAAGTTCTATCTCTATGGTTTGTTTGCTGTTGATGTAGCCCTAAGCAGAGACTGGCGAGAATCACTTTCATGGAAAGGGCCTGCCAAGCTTCCAAAAAACTACGAGTTGCCTGAAATCTCAGAACACACTTTTTCACCCAATCTTGATGAAACTTTCAGAAAATGATCAGTACACCAATCCCACTTGGCTCGCCAAATTTCGTTCTTCTAGGTTAAACCATTCGTTGGCAGTAACCCGTTTCATTTTGAGGTTTCACTCTGTTTTCACCTATAGGGATACATGTATTTGGAACTCTAAATCAAACACGGTTTGTGCTAGCTCTTTGAAACTTGACACAATAAAGCAGTTTCATGTTCTATCTCTATGGTTTGTTTGCTGTTTATGTAGCCCTAAGCAGAGACTGGCGAGAATCACTTTCATGGAAAGGGCCTGCCAAGCTTCCAAAAAACTACGAGTTTCCGGAAATCTCAGCACACACTATTTCACCCAATGTTGATGAAACTTTCAGGTAATGATCAGTACACCAATCCCACTTGGCTCGCCAAATTTCGTTCTTCTAGGTGAAACTGGTCCTTGGCAGTTACCGGTTTCATTTTGAGGTTTCACTCTGTTTTCTCCTATAGGGATACATGTATTTGGAACTCTAAATCAAACACGGTTTGTGCTAGCTCTTTGAAACTTGACACAATAAAGCAGTTTCAAGTTCTATCTCTATGGTTTGTTTGCTGTTGTTGTAGCCCTAAGCAGAGACTGGCGAGAATCACTTTCATGGAAAGGGCCTGCCAAGCTTCCAAAAAACTACGAGTTGCCTGAAATCTAGGCACACACTTTTTCACTCAATCTTGATGAAACTTTCAGGTAATTATCAGTACACCAATCCCACTTGGCTCGCCAAATTTCGTTCTTCTAGGTTAAACCATTCGTTGGCAGTAACCCGTTTCATTTTGAGGTTTCACTCTGTTTTCTCCTATAGGGATACATGTATTTGGAACTCTAAATCAAACACGGTTTGTGCTAGCTCTTTGAAACTTGACACAATAAAGCAGTTTCAAGTTCTATCTCTATGGTTTGTTTGCTGTTTATGTAGCCCTAAGCAGAGACTGGCGAGAATCACTTTCATGGAAAGGGCCTGCCAAGCTTCCAAAAAACCACGAGTTTCCGGAAATCTCAGCACACACTTTTTCACCCAATGTTGATGAAACTTTCAGGTAATGATCAGTACACCAATCCCACTTGGCTCGCCAAATTTCGTTCTTCTAGGTGAAACCGTTCGTTGGCAGTTACCGGTTTCATTTTGAGGTTTCACTGTGTTTTCTCCTATAGGGATACATGTATTTGGAACTCTAAATAAAACACGGTTTGTGCTAGCTCTTTAAAACTTGACACAATAAAGCAGTTTCAAGTTCTATCTCTATGGTTTGTTTGCTGTTCATGTAGCCCTAAGCAGAGACTGGCGAGAATCACTTTCATGGAAAGGGCCTGCCAAGCTTCCAAAAATTACGAGTTGCCTGAAATCTCAGCACACACTTTTTCACCCAATCTTTATGAAACTTTCAGGAAATGATCAGTACACCAATCCCACTTGGCTCGCCAAATTTCGTTCTTCTAGGTGAAACCGTTCGTTGGCAGTAACCGGTTTCTATTTGAGGTTTCACTCTGTTTTCTCCTATAGGGATACATGTATTTGGAACTCTAAATCAAACACGGTTTGTGCTAGCTCTTTGAAACTTGACACTATAAAGCAGTTTCAAGTTCTATCTCTATGGTTTGTTTGCTGTTGATGTAGCCCTAAGCAGAGACTGGCGAGAATCACTTTCATGGAAAGGGCCTGCCAAGCTTCCAAAAAACTACGAGTTGCCTGAAATCTCAGCACACACTTTTTCACCCAATCTTGATGAATCTTTCAGGTAATGATCAGAACACCAATCACATTTGGCTCGCCAAATTTCGTTCTTCTAGGTTAAACCGTTCGTTGGCAGTAACCGGTTTCATTTGGAGGTTTCACTCTGTTTTCTCCTATAGGGATACATGTATTTGGAACTCTAAATCAAACACGGTTTGTGCTAGCTCTTTGAAACTTGACACCATAAAGCAGTTTCAAGTTCTATCTCTATGGTTTGTTTGCTGTTGATGTAGCCCTAAGCAGAGACTGGCGAGAATCACTTTCATGGAAAGGGCGTGCCAAGCTTCCAAAAAACTACGAGTTGCCTGAAATCTCAGCACACACTTTTTTACCCAATCTTGATGAAACTTTCAGGTAATGATCAGTACACCAATCCCACTTGGCTCGCCAAATGTCGTTCTTCTAGGTGAAACCGTTCGTTGGCAGTAACCGGTTTCATTTTGAGGTTTCACTCTGTTTTCTCCTATAGGGATACATGCATTTGGAACTCTAAATCAAACACGGTTTGTGCTAGCTCTTTGAAACTTGACACAATAAAGCAGTTTCAAGTTCTATCTCTATGGTTTGTTTGCTGTTGATGTAGCCCTAAGCAGAGACTGGCGAGAATCACTTTCATGGAAAGGGCCTGCCAAGCTTCCAAAAAACTATGAGTTGCCTGAAATCTCAGCACACACTTTTTCACTCAATCTTGATGAAACTTTCAGGTAATGATCAGTACACCAATCCCACTTGGCTCGCCAAATTTCGTTCTTCTAGGTTAAACCATTCGTTGGCAGTAACCCGTTTCATTTTGAGGATTCACTCTGTTTTCTCCTATAGGGATACATGTATTTGGAACTCTAAATAAAACACGGTTTGTGCTAGCTCTTTGAAACTTGACACAATAAAGAAGTTTCAAGTTCTATCTCTATGGTTTGTTTGCTGTTGATGTAGCCCTAAGCAGAGACTGGCGAGAATCACTTTCATGGAAAGGGCCTTCCAAGCTTCCAAAAAACTACAAGTGCCTGAAATCTCAGCACACACTTTTTCACCCAATCTTGATGAAACTTTCAGGTAATAATCAGAACACCAATCACACTTGGCTCGCCAAATTTCGTTCTTCTAGGTTAAACCGTTCGTTGGCAGTAACCGGTTTCATTTTGAGGTTTCACTCTGTTTTCTCCTATAGGGATACATGTATTTGGAACTCTAAATCAAACACGGTTTGTGCTAGCTCTTTGAAACTTGACACAATAAAGCAGTTTCAAGTTCTATCTCTATGGTTTGTTTGCTGTTGATGTAGCCCTAAGCAGAGACTGGCGAGAATCACTTTCATGGAAAGGGCCTGCCAAGCTTCCAAAAAACTACGAGTTGCCTGAAATCTAGGCACACACTTTTTCACTCAATCTTGATGAAACTTTCAGGTAATTATCAGTACACCAATCCCACTTGGCTCGCCAAATTTCGTTCTTCTAGGTTAAACCATTCGTTGGCAGTAACCCGTTTCATTTTGAGGTTTCACTCTGTTTTCTCCTATAGGGATACATGTATTTGGAACTCTAAATCAAACATGGTTTGTGCTAGCTCTTTGAAACTTGACACAATAAAGCAGTTTCAAGTTCTATCTCTATGGTTTGTTTGCTGTTTATGTAGCCCTAAGCAGAGACTGGCGAGAATCACTTTCATGGAAAGGGCCTGCCAAGCTTCCAAAAAACCACGAGTTTCCGGAAATCTCAGCACACACTTTTTCACCCAATGTTGATGAAACTTTCAGGTAATGATCAGTACACCAATCCCACTTGGCTCGCCAAATTTCGTTCTTCTAGGTGAAACCGTTCGTTGGCAGTTACCGGTTTCATTTTGAGGTTTCACTGTGTTTTCTCCTATAGGGATACATGCATTAGGAACTCTAAATCAAACACGATTTGTGCTAGCTCTGTGAAACTTGACACAATAAAGCAGTTTCAAGTTCTATCTCTATGGTTTGTTTGCTGTTGATGTAGCCCTAAGCAGAGACTGGCGAGAATCACTTTCATGGAAAGGGCCTGCCAAGCTTCCAAAAAACTATGAGTTGCCTGAAATCTCAGCACACACTTTTTCACTCAATCTTGATGAAACTTTCAGGTAATGATCAGTACACCAATCCCACTTGGCTCGCCAAATTTCGTTCTTCTAGGTTAAACCATTCGTTGGCAGTAACCCGTTTCATTTTGAGGATTCACTCTGTTTTCTCCTATAGGGATACATGTATTTGGAACTCTAAATCAAACACGGTTTGTGCTAGCTCTTTGAAACTTGACACAATAAAGCAGTTTCAAGTTCTATCTCTATGGTTTGTTTGCTGTTGATGTAGCCCTAAGCAGAGACTGGCGAGAATCACTTTCATGGAAAGGGCCTGCCAAGCTTCCAAAAAACTACGAGTTGCCTGAAATCTCAGCACACACTTTTTCACCCAATCTTGATGAAACTTTCAGGTAATGATCAGAACACCAATCCCACTTGGCTCGCCAAATGTCGTTCTTCTAGGTTAAACCGTTCGTTGGCAGTAACTGGTTTCATTTTGAGGTTTCACTCTGTTTTCTCCTATAGGGATACATGTATTTGGAACTCTAAATCAAACACGGTTTGTGCTAGCTCTTTGAAACTTGACACAATAAAGCAGTTTCAAGTTCTATCTCTATGGTTTGTTTGCTGTTGATGTAGCCCTAAGCAGAGACTGGCGAGAATCACTTTCATGGAAAGGGCCTGCCAAGCTTCCAAAAAACTACGAGTTGCCTGAAATCTCAGCACACACTTTTTCACCCAATCTTGATGAAACTTTCAGGTAATGATCAGTACACCAATCCCACTTGGCTCGCCAAATGTCGTTCTTCTAGGTGAAACCGTTCGTTGGCAGTAACCGGTTTCATATTGAGGTTTCACTCTGTTTTCTCCTATAGGGATACATGTATTTGGAACTCTAAATAAAACACGGTTTGTGCTAGCTCTTTAAAACTTGACACAATAAAGCAGTTTCAAGTTCTATCTCTATGGTTTGTTTGCTGTTGATGTAGCCCTAAGCAGAGACTGGCGAGAATCACTTTCATGGAAAGGGCCTGCCAAGCTTCCAAAAACTACGAGTTGCCTGAAATCTCAGAACACACTTTTTCACCCAATCTTGATGAAACTTTCAGAAAATGATCAGTACACCAATCCCACTTGGCTCGCCAAATTTCGTTCTTCTAGGTTAAACCATTCGTTGGCAGTAACCCGTTTCATTTTGAGGTTTCACTCTGTTTTCACCTATAGGGATACATGTATTTGGAACTCTAAATCAAACACGGTTTGTGCTAGCTCTTTGAAACTTGACACAATAAAGCAGTTTCATGTTCTATCTCTATGGTTTGTTTGCTGTTTATGTAGCCCCTAAGCAGAGACTGGCGAGAATCACTTTCATGGAAAGGGCCTGCCAAGCTTCCAAAAAACTACGAGTTTCCGGAAATCTCAGCACACACTATTTCACCCAATGTTGATGAAACTTTCAGGTAATGATCAGTACACCAATCCCACTTGGCTCGCCAAATTTCGTTCTTCTAGGTGAAACTGTTCCTTGGCAGTTACCGGTTTCATTTTGAGGTTTCACTCTGTTTTCTCCTATAGGGATACATGTATTTGGAACTCTAAATCAAACACGGTTTGTGCTAGCTCTTTGAAACTTGACACAATAAAGCAGTTTCAAGTTCTATCTCTATGGTTTGTTTGCTGTTTTTGTAGCCCTAAGCAGAGACTGGCGAGAATCACTTTCATGGAAAGGGCCTGCCAAGCTTCCAAAAAACTACGAGTTGCCTGAAATCTAGGCACACACTTTTTCACTCAATCTTGATGAAACTTTCAGGTAATTATCAGTACACCAATCCCACTTGGCTCGCCAAATTTCGTTCTTCTAGGTTAAACCATTCGTTGGCAGTAACCCGTTTCATTTTGAGGTTTCACTCTGTTTTCACCTATAGGGATACATGTATTTGGAACTCTAAATCAAACACGGTTTGTGCTAGCTCTTTGAAACTTGACACCATAAAGCAGTTTCAAGTTCTATCTCTATGGTTTGTTTGCTGTTTATGTAGCCCTAAGCAGAGACTGGCGAGAATCACTTTCATGGAAAGGGCCTGCCAAGCTTCCAAAAAACCACGAGTTTCCGGAAATCTCAGCACACACTTTTTCACCCAATGTTGATGAAACTTTCAGGTAATGATCAGTACACCAATCCCACTTGGCTCGCCAAATTTCGTTCTTCTAGGTGAAACCGTTCGTTGGCAGTTACCGGTTTCATTTTGAGGTTTCACTGTGTTTTCTCCTATAGGGATACATGTATTTGGAACTCTAAATAAAACACGGTTTGTGCTAGCTCTTTAAAACTTGACACAATAAAGCAGTTTCAAGTTCTATCTCTATGGTTTGTTTGCTGTTCATGTAGCCCTAAGCAGAGACTGGCGAGAATCACTTTCATGGAAAGGGCCCTGCCAAGCTTCCAAAAATTACGAGTTGCCTGAAATCTCAGCACACACTTTTTCACCCAATCTTTATGAAACTTTCAGGAAATGATCAGTACACCAATCCCACTTGGCTCGCCAAATTTCGTTCTTCTAGGTGAAACCGTTCGTTGGCAGTAACCGGTTTCATTTTGAGGTTTCACTCTGTTTTCTCCTATAGGGATACATGTATTTGGAACTCTAAATCAAACACGGTTTGTGCTAGCTCTTTGAAACTTGACACAATAAAGCAGTTTCAAGTTCTATCTCTATGGTTTGTTTGCTGTTGATGTAGCCCTAAGCAGAGACTGGCGAGAATCACTTTCATGGAAAGGGCCTGCCAAGCTTCCAAAAAAACTACGAGTTGCCTGAAATCTCAGCACACACTTTTTCACCCAATCTTGATGAATCTTTCAGGTAATGATCAGAACACCAATCACATTTGGCTCGCCAAATTTCGTTCTTCTAGGTTAAACCGTTCGTTGGCAGTAACCGGTTTCATTTGGAGGTTTCACTCTGTTTTCTCCTATAGGGATACATGTATTTGGAACTCTAAATCAAACACGGTTTGTGCTAGCTCTTTGAAACTTGACACCATAAAGCAGTTTCAAGTTCTATCTCTATGGTTTGTTTGCTGTTGATGTAGCCCTAAGCAGAGACTGGCGAGAATCACTTTCATGGAAAGGGCCTGCCAAGCTTCCAAAAAACTACGAGTTGCCTGAAATCTCAGCACACACTTTTTTACCCAATCTTGATGAAACTTTCAGGTAATGATCAGTACACCAATCCCACTTGGCTCGCCAAATGTCGTTCTTCTAGGTGAAACCGTTCGTTGGCAGTAACCGGTTTCATTTTGAGGTTTCACTCTGTTTTCTCCTATAGGGATACATGCATTTGGAACTCTAAATCAAACACGGTTTGTGCTAGCTCTTTGAAACTTGACACAATAAAGCAGTTTCAAGTTCTATCTCTATGGTTTGTTTGCTGTTGATGTAGCCCTAAGCAGAGACTGGCGAGAATCACTTTCATGGAAAGGGCCTGCCAAGCTTCCAAAAAACTATGAGTTGCCTGAAATCTCAGCACACACTTTTTCACTCAATCTTGATGAAACTTTCAGGTAATGATCAGTACACCAATCCCACTTGGCTCGCCAAATTTCGTTCTTCTAGGTTAAACCATTCGTTGGCAGTAACCCGTTTCATTTTGAGGATTCACTCTGTTTTCTCCTATAGGGATACATGTATTTGGAACTCTAAATAAAACACGGTTTGTGCTAGCTCTTTGAAACTTGACACAATAAAGAAGTTTCAAGTTCTATCTCTATGGTTTGTTTGCTGTTGATGTAGCCCTAAGCAGAGACTGGCGAGAATCACTTTCATGGAAAGGGCCTTCCAAGCTTCCAAAAAACTACAAGTGCCTGAAATCTCAGCACACACTTTTTCACCCAATCTTGATGAAACTTTCAGGTAATAATCAGAACACCAATCACACTTGGCTCGCCAAATTTCGTTCTTCTAGGTTAAACCGTTCGTTGGCAGTAACCGGTTTCATTTTGAGGTTTCACTCTGTTTTCTCCTATAGGGATACATGTATTTGGAACTCTAAATCAAACACGGTTTGTGCTAGCTCTTTGAAACTTGACACAATAATGCAGTTTCAAGTTCTATCTCTATGGTTTGTTTGCTGTTGATGTAGCCCTAAGCAGAGACTGGCGAGAATCACTTTCATGGAAAGGGCCTGCCAAGCTTCCAAAAAACTACGAGTTGCCTGAAATCTAGGCACACACTTTTTCACTCAATCTTGATGAAACTTTCAGGTAATTATCAGTACACCAATCCCACTTGGCTCGCCAAATTTCGTTCTTCTAGGTTAAACCATTCGTTGGCAGTAACCCGTTTCATTTTGAGGTTTCACTCTGTTTTCTCCTATAGGGATACATGTATTTGGAACTCTAAATCAAACACGGTTTGTGCTAGCTCTTTGAAACTTGACACAATAAAGCAGTTTCAAGTTCTATCTCTATGGTTTGTTTGCTGTTTATGTAGCCCTAAGCAGAGACTGGCGAGAATCACTTTCATGGAAAGGGCCTGCCAAGCTTCCAAAAAACCACGAGTTTCCGGAAATCTCAGCACACACTTTTTCACCCAATGTTGATGAAACTTTCAGGTAATGATCAGTACACCAATCCCACTTGGCTCGCCAAATTTCGTTCTTCTAGGTGAAACCGTTCGTTGGCAGTTACCGGTTTCATTTTGAGGTTTCACTGTGTTTTCTCCTATAGGGATACATGCATTAGGAACTCTAAATCAAACACGATTTGTGCTAGCTCTGTGAAACTTGACACAATAAAGCAGTTTCAAGTTCTATCTCTATGGTTTGTTTGCTGTTGATGTAGCCCTAAGCAGAGACTGGCGAGAATCACTTTCATGGAAAGGGCCTGCCAAGCTTCCAAAAAACTATGAGTTGCCTGAAATCTCAGCACACACTTTTTCACTCAATCTTGATGAAACTTTCAGGTAATGATCAGTACACCAATCCCACTTGGCTCGCCAAATTTCGTTCTTCTAGGTTAAACCATTCGTTGGCAGTAACCCGTTTCATTTTGAGGATTCACTCTGTTTTCTCCTATAGGGATACATGTATTTGGAACTCTAAATCAAACACGGTTTGTGCTAGCTCTTTGAAACTTGACACAATAAAGCAGTTTCAAGTTCTATCTCTATGGTTTGTTTGCTGTTGATGTAGCCCTAAGCAGAGACTGGCGAGAATCACTTTCATGGAAAGGGCCTGCCAAGCTTCCAAAAAACTACGAGTTGCCTGAAATCTCAGCACACACTTTTTCACCCAATCTTGATGAAACTTTCAGGTAATGATCAGAACACCAATCACATTTGGCTCGCCAAATTTCGTTCTTCTAGGTTAAACCGTTCGTTGGCAGTAACCGGTTTCATTTGGAGGTTTCACTCTGTTTTCTCATATAGGGATACATGTATTTGGAACTCTAAATCAAACACGGTTTGTGCTAGCTCTTTGAAACTTGACACCATAAAGCAGTTTCAAGTTCTATCTCTATGGTTTGTTTGCTGTTGATGTAGCCCTAAGCAGAGACTGGCGAGAATCACTTTCATGGAAAGGGCCTGCCAAGCTTCCAAAAAACTACGGGTTGCCTGAAATCTCAGCACACACTTTTTCACCCAATCTTGATGAAACTTTCAGGTAATGATCAGTACACCAATCCCACTTGGCTCGCCAAATCTCGTTCTTCTAGGTGAAACCGTTCGTTGGCAGTAACCGGTTTCATTTTGAGGTTTCACTCTGTTTTCTCCTATAGGGATACATGCATTTGGAACTCTAAATCAAACACGGTTTGTGCTAGCTCTTTGAAACTTGACACAATAAAGCAGTTTCAAGTTCTATCTCTATGGTTTGTTTGCTGTTGATGTAGCCCTAAGCAGAGACTGGCGAGAATCACTTTCATGGAAAGGGCCTGCCAAGCCTCCAAAAAACTACGAGTTGCCTGAAATCTCAGCACACACTTTTTCACCCAATCTTGATGAAACTTTCAGGTAATGATCAGTACACCAATCCCACTTGGCTCGCCAAATCTCGTTCTTCTAGGTTAAACCGTTCGTTGGGAGTAACCGGTTTCATTTTGAGGTTTCAATCTGTTTTCTCCTATAGGGATACATGTATTTGGAACTCTAAATCAAACACGGTTTGTGCTAGCTCTTTGAAACTTGACACAATAAAGCAGTTTCAAGTTCTATCTCTATGGTTTGTTTGCTGTTGATGTAGACCTAAGCAGAGACTGGCGAGAATCACTTTCATGGAAAGGGCCTGCCAAGCTTCCAAAAAACTACGAGTTGCCTGAAATCTCAGCACACACTTTTTCACCCAATCTTGATGAAACTTTCAGGTAATGATCAGTACACCATTCCCACTTGGCTCGCCAAATCTGGTTCTTCTAGGTGAAACCGTTCGTTGGCAGTAACCGGTTTCATTTTGAGGTTTCACTCTGTTTTCTCCTATAGGGATACATGTATTTGGAACTCTAAATCAAACACGGTTTGTGCTAGCTCTTTGAAACTTGACACAATAAGCAGTTTCAAGTTCTATCTCTATGGTTTTTTTGCTGTTGATGTAGCCCTAAGCAGAGACTGGCGAGAATCACTTTCATGGAAAGGGCCTGCCAAGCTTCCAAAAAACTACGAGTTGCCTGAAATCTCAGCACACACTTTTTCACCCAATCTTGATGAAACTTTCAGGTAATGATCAGTACACCAATCCCACTTGGCTCACCAAATCTCGTTCTTCTAGGTGAAACCGTTCGTTGGCAGTAACCGGTTTCATTTTGAGGTTTCACTCTGTTTTCTCCTATAGAGATACATGTATTTGAAACTCTAAATCAAACACGGTTTGTGCTAGCTCTTTGAAACTTGACACCATAAAGCAGTTTCAAGTTCTATCTCTATGGTTTGTTTGCTGTTGATGTAGCCCTAAGCAGAGACTGGCGAAAATCACTTTCATGGAAAGGGCCTGCCAAGCTTCCAAAAAACTACGAGTTGCCTGAAATCTCAGCACACACTTTTTCACCCAATCTTGATGAAACTTTCAGGTAATGATCAGTACACCAATCCCACTTGGCTCGCCAAATTTCGTTCTTCTAGGTTAAACCGTTCATTGGCAGTTACCGGTTTCATTTTGAGGTTTCACTCTGTTTTCTCCTATAGGGATACATGTATTTGGAACTCTAAATCAAACACGGTTTGTGCTAGCTCTTTGAAACTTGACACAATAAAGCAGTTTCAAGTTCTATCTCTATGGTTTGTTTGCTGTTGATGTAGCCCTAAGCAGAGACTGGCGAGAATCACTTTCATGGAAAGGGCCTGCCAACCTTCCAAAAAACTACGAGTTGCCTGAAATCTCAGCACACACTTTTTCACCCAATCTTGATGAAACTTTCAGGTAATGATCAGTACACCAATACCACTTGGCTCGCCAAATGTCGTTCTTCTAGGTTAAACCGTTCGTTGGCAGTAACCGGTTTCATTTTGAGGTTTCACTCTGTTTTCTCCTATAGGGATACATGTATTTGGAACTCTAAATCAAACACGGTTTGTGCTAGCTCTTTGAAACTTGACACAATAAAGCAGTTTCAAGTTCTATCTCTATGGTTTGTTTGCTGTTGATGTAGCCCTAAGCAGAGACTGGCGAGAATCACTTTCATGGAAAGGGCCTGCCAAGCTTCCAAAAAACTACGAGTTGCCTGAAATCTAAGCACACACTTTTTCACCCAACCTTGATGAAACTTTCAGGTAATGATCAGTACACCAATCCCACTTGGCTCGCCAAATGTCGTTCTTCTAGGTTAAACCGTTCGTTGGCAGTAACCGGTTTCATTTTGAGGTTTCACTCTTTTTTCTCCTATAGGGATACATGTATTTGGAACTCTAAATCAAACACGGTTTGTGCTAGCTCTTTGAATCTTGACACAATAAAGCAGTTTCAAGTTCTATCTCTATGGTTTGTTTGCGGTTGATGTAGCCCTAAGCAGAGACTGGCGAGAATCACTTTCATGGAAAGGGCCTGCCAAGCTTCCAAAAAACTATGAGTTGCCTGAAATCTCAGCACACACTTTTTCACTCAATCTTGATGAAACTTTCAGGTAATGATCAGTACATCAATCCCACTTGGCTCGCCAAATTTCGTTCTTCTAGGTTAAACCATTCGTTGGCAGTAACCGGTTTCATTTTGAGGTTTCACTCTGTTTTCTCCTATAGGGATACATGTATTTGGAACTCTAAATCAAACACGGTTTGTGCTAGCTCTTTGAAACTTGACACAATAAAGCAGTTTCAAGTTCTATCTCTATGGTTTGTTTGCTGTTGATGTAGCCCTAAGCAGAGACTGGCGAGAATCACTTTCATGGAAAGGGCCTGCCAAGCTTCCAAAAAACTACGAGTTGCCTGAAATCTCAGCACACACTTTTTCACCCAATCTTGATGAAACTTTCAGGTAATGATCAGAACACCAATCACATTTGGCTCGCCAAATTTCGTTCTTCTAGGTTAAACCGTTCGTTGGCAGTAACCGGTTTCATTTGGAGGTTTCACTCTGTTTTCTCATATAGGGATACATGTATTTGGAACTCTAAATCAAACATGGTTTGTGCTAGCTCTTTGAAACTTGACACCATAAAGCAGTTTCAAGTTCTATCTCTATGGTTTGTTTGCTGTTGATGTAGCCCTAAGCAGAGACTGGCGAGAATCACTTTCATGGAAAGGGCCTGCCAAGCTTCCAAAAAACTACGGGTTGCCTGAAATCTCAGCACACACTTTTTCACCCAATCTTGATGAAACTTTCAGGTAATGATCAGTACACCAATCCCACTTGGCTCGCCAAATCTCGTTCTTCTAGGTGAAACCGTTCGTTGGCAGTAACCGGTTTCATTTTGAGGTTTCACTCTGTTTTCTCCTATAGGGATACATGCATTTGGAACTCTAAATCAAACACGGTTTGTGCTAGCTCTTTGAAACTTGACACAATAAAGCAGTTTCAAGTTCTATCTCTATGGTTTGTTTGCTGTTGATGTAGCCCTAAGCAGAGACTGGCGAGAATCACTTTCATGGAAAGGGCCTGCCAAGCCTCCAAAAAACTACGAGTTGCCTGAAATCTCAGCACACACTTTTTCACCCAATCTTGATGAAACTTTCAGGTAATAATCAGTACACCAATCCCACTTGGCTCGCCAAATCTCGTTCTTCTAGGTTAAACCGTTCGTTGGGAGTAACCGGTTTCATTTTGAGGTTTCACTCTGTTTTCTCCTATAGGGATACATGTATTTGGAACTCTAAATCAAACACGGTTTGTGCTAGCTCTTTGAAACTTGACACAATAAAGCAGTTTCAAGTTCTATCTCTATGGTTTGTTTGCTGTTGATGTAGCCCTAAGCAGAGACTGGCGAGAATCACTTTCATGGAAAGGGCCTGCCAAGCTTCCAAAAAACTACGAGTTGCCTGAAATCTCAGCACACACTTTTTCACCCAATCTTGATGAAACTTTCAGGTAATGATCAGTACACCATTCCCACTTGGCTCGCCAAATCTGGTTCTTCTAGGTGAAACCGTTCGTTGGCAGTAACCGGTTTCATTTTGAGGTTTCACTCTGTTTTCTCCTATAGGGATACATGTATTTGGAACTCTAAATCAAACACGGTTTGTGCTAGCTCTTTGAAACTTGACACAATAAGCAGTTTCAAGTTCTATCTCTATGGTTTTTTTGCTGTTGATGTAGCCCTAAGCAGAGACTGGCGAGAATCACTTTCATGGAAAGGGCCTGCCAAGCTTCCAAAAAACTACGAGTTGCCTGAAATCTCAGCACACACTTTTTCACCCAATCTTGATGAAACTTTCAGGTAATGATCAGTACACCAATCCCACTTGGCTCACCAAATCTCGTTCTTCTAGGTGAAACCGTTCGTTGGCAGTAACCGGTTTCATTTTGAGGTTTCACTCTGTTTTCTCCTATAGAGATACATGTATTTGAAACTCTAAATCAAACACGGTTTGTGCTAGCTCTTTGAAACTTGACACCATAAAGCAGTTTCAAGTTCTATCTCTATGGTTTGTTTGCTGTTGATGTAGCCCTAAGCAGAGACTGGCGAAAATCACTTTCATGGAAAGGGCCTGCCAAGCTTCCAAAAAACTACGAGTTGCCTGAAATCTCAGCACACACTTTTTCACCCAATCTTGATGAAACTTTCAGGTAATGATCAGTACACCAATCCCACTTGGCTCGCCAAATTTCGTTCTTCTAGGTTAAACCGTTCATTGGCAGTTACCGGTTTCATTTTGAGGTTTCACTCTGTTTTCTCCTATAGGGATACATGTATTTGGAACTCTAAATCAAACACGGTTTGTGCTAGCTCTTTGAAACTTGACACAATAAAGCAGTTTCAAGTTCTATCTCTATGGTTTGTTTGCTGTTGATGTAGCCCTAAGCAGAGACTGGCGAGAATCACTTTCATGGAAAGGGCCTGCCAACCTTCCAAAAAACTACGAGTTGCCTGAAATCTCAGCACACACTTTTTCACCCAATCTTGATGAAACTTTCAGGTAATGATCAGTACACCAATACCACTTGGCTCGCCAAATGTCGTTCTTCTAGGTTAAACCGTTCGTTGGCAGTAACCGGTTTCATTTTGAGGTTTCACTCTGTTTTCTCCTATAGGGATACATGTATTTGGAACTCTAAATCAAACACGGTTTGTGCTAGCTCTTTGAAACTTGACACAATAAAGCAGTTTCAAGTTCTATCTCTATGGGTTTGTTTGCTGTTGATGTAGCCCTAAGCAGAGACTGGCGAGAATCACTTTCATGGAAAGGGCCTGCCAAGCTTCCAAAAAACTACGAGTTGCCTGAAATCTAAGCACACACTTTTTCACCCAACCTTGATGAAACTTTCAGGTAATGATCAGTACACCAATCCCACTTGGCTCGCCAAATGTCGTTCTTCTAGGTTAAACGTTCGTTGGCAGTAACCGGTTTCATTTTGAGGTTTCACTCTTTTTTCTCCTATAGGGATACATGTATTTGGAACTCTAAATCAACACGGTTTGTGCTAGCTCTTTGAAACTTGACACAATAAAGCAGTTTCAAGTTCTATCTCTATGGTTTGTTTGCGGTTGATGTAGCCCTAAGCAGAGACTGGTGAGAATCACTTTCATGGAAAGGGCCTGCCAAGCTTCCAAAAAACTATGAGTTGCCTGAAATCTCAGCACACACTTTTTCACTCAATCTTGATGAAACTTTCAGGTAATGATCAGTACACCAATCCCACTTGGCTCGCCAAATTTCGTTCTTCTAGGTTAAACCATTCGTTGGCAGTAACCCGTTTCATTTTGAGGATTCACTCTGTTTTCTCCTATAGGGATACATGTATTTGGAACTCTAAAGCAAACACGGTTTTGTGCTAGCTCTTTGAAACTTGACACAATAAAGCAGTTTCAAGTTCTATCTCTATGGTTTGTTTGCTGTTGATGTAGCCCTAAGCAGAGACTGGCGAGAATCACTTTCATGGAAAGGGCCTGCCAAGCTTCCAAAAAACTACGAGTTGCCTGAAATCTAGGCACACACTTTTTTCACAAAATCTTGATGAAACTTTCAGGTAATGATCAGTACACCAATCCCACTTGGCTCGCCAAATTTCGTTCTTCTAGGTTAAACCATTCGTTGGCAGTAACCCGTTTCATTTTGAGGTTTCACTCTGTTTTCTCCTATAGGGATACATGTATTTGGAACTCTAAATCAAACACGGTTTGTGCTAGCTCTTTGAAACTTGACACAATAAAGCAGTTTCAAGTTCTATCTCTATGGTTTGTTTGCTGTTTATGTAGCCCTAAGCAGAGACTGGCGAGAATCACTTTCATGGAAAGGGCCTGCCAAGCTTCCAAAAAACTACGAGTTGCCTGAAATCTCAGCACAAACTTTTTCACCCAATCTTGATGAAACTTTCAGGTAATGATCAGTACACCAATCCCACTTGGCTCGCCAAATGTCGTTCTTCTAGGTGAAACCGTTCGTTGGCAGTAACCGGTTTCATTTTGAGGTTTCACTCTGTTTTCTCCTATAGGGATACATGCATTTGGAACTCTAAATCAAACACGGTTTGTGCTAGCTCTTTGAAACTTGACACAATAAAGCAGTTTCAAGTTCTATCTCTATGGTTTGTTTGCTGTTGATGTAGCCCTAAGCAGAGACTGGCGAGAATCACTTTCATGGAAAGGGCCTGCCAAGCTTTCCAAAAAACTATGAGTTTCCTGAAATCTCAGCACACACTTTTTCACTCAATCTTGATGAAACTTTCAGGTAATGATCAGTACACCAATCCCACTTGGCTCGCCAAATTTCGTTCTTCTAGGTTAAACCATTCGTTGGCAGTAACCCGTTTCATTTTGAGGATACACTCTGTTTTCTCCTATAGGGATACATGTATTTGGAACTCTAAATCAAACACGGTTTGTGCTAGCTCTTTGAAACTTGACACAATAAAGCAGTTTCAAGTTCTATCTCTATGGTTTGTTTGCTGTTGATGTAGCCCTAAGCAGAGACTGGCGAGAATCAATTTCATTGAAAGGGCCTGCCAAGCTTCCAAAAAACTACGAGGTTCCCGAAATATCAGCACACACTTTTTCACCCAATGTTGATGAAACTTTCAGGTAATGATCAGTACACCAATCCCACTTGGCTCGCCAAATTTCGTTCTTCTAGGTGGAACCGTTCGTTGGCAGTAAACGGTTTCATTTTGAGGTTTCACTCTGTTTTCTCCTATAGGGATACATGTATTTGGAACTCTAAATCAAACACGGTTTGTGCTAGCTCTTTGAAACTTGACACAATAAAGCAGTTTCAAGTTCTATCTCTATGGTTTGTTTGCTGTTGATGTAGCCCTAAGCAGGGACTGGCAAGAATCACTTTCATGGAAAGGGCCTGCCAAGCTTCCAAAAAACTACGAGTTGCCTGAAATCTCAGCACACACTTTTTCACCCAATCTTGATTAAACTTTCAGGTAATGATCAGTACACCAATCCCACTTGGCTCGCCAAATGTCGTTCTTCTAGGTGAAACCGTTCGTTGGCAGTAACCGGTTTCATTTTGAGGTTTCACTCTGTTTTCTCCTATAGGGATACATGTATTTGGAACTCTAAATAAAACACGGTTTGTGCTAGCTCTTTAAAACTTGACACAATAAAGCAGTTTCAAGTTCTATCTCTTTGGTTTGTTTTGCTGTTGATGTAGCCCTAAGCAGAGACTGGCGAGAATCACTTTCATGGAAAGGGCCTGCCAAGCTTCCAAAAAACTACGAGTTGCCTGAAATCTCAGCACACACTTTTTCACCCAATCTTGATGAAACTTTCAGAAAATGATCAGTACACCAATCCCACTTGGCTTGCCAAATTTCGTTTTTCTAGGTGAAACCGTTTGTTGTCAGTAACCGGTTTCATTTTGAGGTTTCACTCTGTTTTCTCCTATAGGGATACATGTATTTGGAACTCTAAATCAAACACGGTTTGTGCTAGCTCTTTGAAACTTGACACAATAAAGCAGTTTCAAGTTCTATCTCTATGGTTTGTTTGCTGTTGATGTAGCCCTAAGCAGAGACTGGCGAGAATCACTTTCATGGAAAGGGCCTGCCAAGCTTCCAAAAAACTACGAGTTGCCTGAAATCTCAGCACACACTTTTTCACCCAATCTTGATGAAACTTTCAGGTAATGATCAGAACACCAATCACATTTGGCTCGCCAAATTTCGTTCTTCTAGGTTAAACCGTTCGTTGGCAGTAACCGGTTTCATTTGGAGGTTTCACTCTGTTTTCTCATATAGGAATACATGTATTTGGAACTCTAAATCAAACATGGTTTGTGCTAGCTCTTTGAAACTTGACACCATAAAGCAGTTTCAAGTTCTATCTCTATGGTTTGTTTGCTGTTGATGTAGCCCTAAGCAGAGACTGGCGAGAATCACTTTCATGGAAAGGGCCTGCCAAGCTTCCAAAAAACTACGAGTTGCCTGAAATCTCAGCACACACTTTTTCACCCAATCTTGATGAAACTTTCATTTAATGATCAGTACACCAATCCCACTTGGCTTGCCAAATTTCGTTTTTCTAGGTGAAACCGTTTGTTGTCAGTAACCGGTTTCATTTTGAGGTTTCACTCTGTTTTCTCCTATAGGGATACATGTATTTGGAACTCTAAATCAAACACGGTTTGTGCTAGCTCTTTGAAACTTGACACAATAAAGCAGTTTCAAGTTCTATCTCTATGGTTTGTTTGCTGTTGATGTAGCCCTAAGCAGAGACTGGCGAGAATCACTTTCATGGAAAGGGCCTGCCAAGCTTCCAAAAAAACTACGAGTTGCCTGAAATCTCAGCACACACTTTTTCACCCAATCTTGATGAAACTTTCAGGTAATGATCAGAACACCAATCACATTTGGCTCGCCAAATTTCGTTCTTCTAGGTTAAACCGTTCGTTGGCAGTAACCGGTTTCATTTGGAGGTTTCACTCTGTTTTCTCATATAGGGATACATGTATTTGGAACTCTAAATCAAACATGGTTTGTGCTAGCTCTTTGAAACTTGACACCATAAAGCAGTTTCAAGTTCTATCTCTATGGTTTGTTTGCTGTTGATGTAGCCCTAAGCAGAGACTGGCGAGAATCACTTTCATGGAAAGGGCCTGCCAAGCTTCCAAAAAACTACGAGTTGCCTGAAATCTCAGCACACACTTTTTCACCCAATCTTGATGAAACTTTCAGGTAATGATCAGTACACCAATCCCACTTGGCTCGCCAAATCTCGTTCTTCTAGGTGAAACCGTTCGTTGGCAGTAACCGGTTTCATTTGGAGGTTTCACTCTGTTTTCTCCTATAGGGATACATGCATTTGGAACTCTAAATCAAACACGGTTTGTGCTAGCTCTTTGAAACTTGACACAATAAAGCAGTTTCAAGTTCTATATCTATGGTTTGTTTGCTGTTGATGTAGCCCTAAGCAGAGACTGGCGAGAATCACTTTCATGGAAAGGGCCTGCCAAGCCTCCAAAAAACTACGAGTTGCCTGAAATCTCAGCACACACTTTTTCACCCAATCTTGATGAAACTTTCAGGTAATAATCAGTACACCAATCCCACTTGGCTCGCCAAATCTCGTTCTTCTAGGTTAAACCGTTCGTTGGGAGTAACCGGTTTCATTTTGAGGTTTCACTCTGTTTTCTCCTATAGGGATACATGTATTTGGAACTCTAAATCAAACACGGTTTGTGCTAGCTCTTTGAAACTTGACACAATAAAGCAGTTTCAAGTTCTATCTCTATGGTTTGTTTGCTGTTGATGTAGACCTAAGCAGAGACTGGCGAGAATCACTTTCATGGAAAGGGCCTGCCAAGCTTCCAAAAAACTACGAGTTGCCTGAAATCTCAGCACACACTTTTTCACCCAATCTTGATGAAACTTTCAGGTAATGATCAGTACACCGTTCCCACTTGGCTCGCCAAATCTGGTTCTTCTAGGTGAAACCGTTCGTTGGCAGTAACCGGTTTCATTTTGAGGTTTCACTCTGTTTTCTCATATAGGGATACATGTATTTGGAACTCTAAATCAAACACGGTTTGTGCTAGCTCTTTGAAACTTGACACAATAAGCAGTTTCAAGTTCTATCTCTATGGTTTTTTTGCTGTTGATGTAGCCCTAAGCAGAGACTGGCGAGAATCACTTTCATGGAAAGGGCCTGCCAACCTTCCAAAAAACTACGAGTTGCCTGAAATCTCAGCACACACTTTTTCACCCAATCTTGATGAAACTTTCAGGTAATGATCAGTACACCAATACCACTTGGCTCGCCAAATGTCGTTCTTCTAGGTGAAACCGTTCGTTGGCAGTAACCGGTTTCATTTTGAGGTTTCACTCTGTTTTCTCCTATAGAGATACATGTATTTGAAACTCTAAATCAAACACGGTTTGTGCTAGCTCTTTGAAACTTGACACCATAAAGCAGTTTCAAGTTCTATCTCTATGGTTTGTTTGCTGTTGATGTAGCCCTAAGCAGAGACTGGCGAAAATCACTTTCATGGAAAGGGCCTGCCAAGCTTCCAAAAAACTACGAGTTGCCTGAAATCTCAGCACACACTTTTTCACCCAATCTTGATGAAACTTTCAGGTAATGATCAGTACACCAATCCCACTTGGCTCGCCAAATTTCGTTCTTCTAGGTTAAACCATTCGTTGGCAGTAACCCGTTTCATTTTGAGGATTCACTCTGTTTTCTCCTATAGGGATACATGTATTTGGAACTCTAAATCAAACACGGTTTGTGCTAGCTCTTTGAAACTTGACACCATAAAGCAGTTTCAAGTTCTATCTCTATGGTTTGTTTGCTGTTGATGTAGCCCTAAGCAGAGACTGGCGAGAATCACTTTCATGGAAAGGGCCTGCCAAGCTTCCAAAAAACTACGAGTTGCCTGAAATCTAGGCACACACTTTTTCACAAAATCTTGATGAAACTTTCAGGTAATGATCAGTACACCAATCCCACTTGGCTCGCCAAATTTCGTTCTTCTAGGTTAAACCATTCGTTGGCAGTAACCCGTTTCATTTTGAGGTTTCACTCTGTTTTCTCCTATAGGGATACATGTATTTGGAACTCTAAATCAAACACGGTTTGTGCTAGCTCTTTGAAACTTGACACAATAAAGCAGTTTCAAGTTCTATCTCTATGGTTTGTTTGCTGTTGATGTAGCCCTAAGCAGAGACTGGCGAGAATCACTTTCATGGAAAGGGCCTGCCAACCTTCCAAAAAACTACGAGTTGCCTGAAATCTCAGCACACACTTTTTCACCCAATCTTGATGAAACTTTCAGGTAATGATCAGTACACCAATACCACTTGGCTCGCCAAATGTCGTTCTTCTAGGTTAAACCGTTCGTTGGCAGTAACCGGTTTCATTTTGAGGTTTCACTCTGTTTTCTCCTATAGGGATACATGTATTTGGAACTCTAAATCAAACACGGTTTGTGCTAGCTCTTTGAAACTTGACACAATAAAGCAGTTTCAAGTTCTATCTCTATGGTTTGTTTGCTGTTGATGTAGCCCTAAGCAGAGACTGGCGAGAATCACTTTCATGGAAAGGGCCTGCCAAGCTTCCAAAAAACTACGAGTTGCCTGAAATCTAAGCACACACTTTTTCACCCAACCTTGATGAAACTTTCAGGTAATGATCAGTACACCAATCCCACTTGGCTCGCCAAATGTCGTTCTTCTAGGTTAAACCGTTCGTTGGCAGTAACCGGTTTCATTTTGAGGTTTCACTCTTTTTTCTCCTATAGGGATACATGTATTTGGAACTCTAAATCAAACACGGTTTGTGCTAGCTCTTTGAAACTTGACACAATAAAGCAGTTTCAAGTTCTATCTCTATGGTTTGTTTGCGGTTGATGTAGCCCTAAGCAGAGACTGGCGAGAATCACTTTCATGGAAAGGGCCTGCCAAGCTTCCAAAAAACTATGAGTTGCCTGAAATCTCAGCACACACTTTTTCACTCAATCTTGATGAAACTTTCAGGTAATGATCAGTACACCAATCCCACTTGGCTCGCCAAATTTCGTTCTTCTAGGTTAAACCATTCGTTGGCAGTAACCCGTTTCATTTTGAGGATTCACTCTGTTTTCTCCTATAGGGATACATGTATTTGGAACTCTAAATCAAACACGGTTTGTGCTAGCTCTTTGAAACTTGACACCATAAAGCAGTTTCAAGTTCTATCTCTATGGTTTGTTTGCTGTTGATGTAGCCCTAAGCAGAGACTGGCGAGAATCACTTTCATGGAAAGGGCCTGCCAAGCTTCCAAAAAACTACGAGTTGCCTGAAATCTAGGCACACACTTTTTCACAAAATCTTGATGAAACTTTCAGGTAATGATCAGTACACCAATCCCACTTGGCTCGCCAAATTTCGTTCTTCTAGGTTAAACCATTCGTTGGCAGTAACCCGTTTCATTTTGAGGTTTCACTCTGTTTTCTCCTATAGGGATACATGTATTGGAACTCTAAATCAAACACGGTTTGTGCTAGCTCTTTGAAACTTGACACAATAAAGCAGTTTCAAGTTCTATCTCTATGGTTTGTTTGCTGTTGATGTAGCCCTAAGCAGAGACTGGCGAGAATCACTTTCATGGAAAGGGCCTGCCAAGCTTCCAAAAAACTACGAGTTGCCTGAAATCTCAGCACACACTTTTTCACCCAATGTTGATAAAACTTTCAGGTAATGATCAGTACACCAATCCCACTTGGGCTCGCCAAATTTCGTTCTTCTAGGTGGAACCGTTCGTTGGCAGTAAACGGTTTCATTTTGAGGTTTCACTCTGTTTTCTCCTATAGGGATACATGTATTTGGAACTCTAAATCAAACACGGTTTGTGCTAGCTCTTTGAAACTTGACACAATAAAGCAGTTTCAAGTTCTATCTCTATGGTTTGTTTGCTGTTGATGTAGCCCTAAGCAGAGACTGGCAAGAAACACTTTCATGGAAAGGGCCTGCCAAGCTTCCAAAAAACTACGAGTTGCCTGAAATCTCAGCACACACTTTTTCACCCAATCTTGATTAAACTTTCAGGTAATGATCAGTACACCAATCCCACTTGGCTCGCCAAATGTCGTTCTTCTAGGTGAAACCGTTCGTTGGCAGTAACCGGTTTCATTTTGAGGTTTCACTCTGTTTTCTCCTATAGGGATACATGTATTTGGAACTCTAAATAAAACACGGTTTTGTGCTAGCTCTTTAAAACTTGACACAATAAAGCAGTTTCATGTTCTATCTCTATGGTTTGTTTGCTGTTGATGTAGCCCTAAGCAGAGACTGGCGAGAATCACTTTCATGGAAAGGGCCTGCCAAGCTTCCAAAAAACTACGAGTTGCCTGAAATCTCAGCACACACTTTTTCACCCAATCTTGATGAAACTTTCAGAAAATGATCAGTACACCAATCCCACTTGGCTCGCCAAATTTCGTTTTTCTAGGTGAAACCGTTTGTTGTCAGTAACCGTTTCATTTTGAGGTTTCACTCTGTTTTCTCCTATAGGGATACATGTATTTGGAACTCTAAATCAAACACGGTTTGTGCTAGCTCTTTGAAACTTGACACAATAAAGCAGTTTCAAGTTCTATCTCTATGGTTTGTTTGCTGTTGATGTAGCCCTAAGCAGAGACTGGCGAGAATCACTTTCATGGAAAGGGCCTGCCAAGCTTCCAAAAAACTACGAGTTGCCTGAAATCCTCAGCACACACTTTTTCACCCAATCTTGATGAAACTTTCAGGTAATGATCAGAACACCAATCACATTTGGCTCGCCAAATTTCGTTTCTTCTAGGTTAAACCGTTCGTTGGCAGTAACCGGTTTCCATTTGGAGGTTTCACTCTGTTTCTCATATAGGGATACATGTATTTGGAACTCTAAATCAAACATGGTTTGTGCTAGCTCTTTGAACTTGACACCATAAAGCAGTTTCAAGTTCTATCTCTATGGTTTGTTTGCTGTTGATGTAGCCCTAAGCAGAGACTGGCGAGAATCACTTTCATGGAAAGGGCCTGCCAAGCTTCCAAAAAACTACGAGTTGCCTGAAATCTCAGCACACACTTTTTCACCCAATCTTGATGAAACTTTCAGGTAATGATCAGTACACCAATCCCACTTGGCTCGCCAAATCTCGTTCTTCTAGGTGAAACCGTTCGTTGGCAGTAACCGGTTTCATTTTGAGGTTTCACTCTGTTTTCTCCTATAGGGATACATGCATTTGGAACTCTAAATCAAACACGGTTTGTGCTAGCTCTTTGAAACTTGACACAATAAAGCAGTTTCAAGTTCTATCTCTATGGTTTGTTTGCTGTTGATGTAGCCCTAAGCAGAGACTGGCGAGAATCACTTTCATGGAAAGGGCCTGCCAAGCCTCCAAAAAACTACGAGTTGCCTGAAATCTCAGCACACACTTTTTCACCCAATCCTTGATGAAACTTTCAGGTAATAATCAGTACACCAATCCCACTTGGCTCGCCAAATCTCGTTCTTCTAGGTTAAACCGTTCGTTGGGAGTAACCGGTTTCATTTTGAGGTTTCACTCTGTTTTCTCCTATAGGGATACATGTATTTGGAACTCTAAATCAAACACGGTTTGTGCTAGCTCTTTGAAACTTGACACAATAAAGCAGTTTCAAGTTCTATCTCTATGGTTTGTTTGCTGTTGATGTAGACCTAAGCAGAGACTGGCGAGAATCACTTTCATGGAAAGGGCCTGCCAAGCTTCCAAAAAACTACGAGTTGCCTGAAATCTCAGCACACACTTTTTCACCCAATCTTGATGAAACTTTCAGGTAATGATCAGTACACCATTCCCACTTGGCTCGCCAAATCTGGTTCTTCTAGGTGAAACCGTTCGTTGGCAGTAACCGGTTTCATTTTGAGGTTTCACTCTGTTTTCTCCTATAGGGATACATGTATTTGGAACTCATAAATCAAACACGGTTTGTGCTAGCTCTTTGAAACTTGACACAATAAGCAGTTTCAAGTTCTATCTCTATGGTTTTTTTGCTGTTGTTGTAGCCCTAAGCAGAGACTGGCGAGAATCACTTTCATGGAAAGGGCCTGCCAAGCTTCCAAAAAACTACGAGTTGCCTGAAATCTCAGCACACACTTTTTCACCCAATCTTGATGAAACTTTCAGGTAATGATCAGTACACCAATCCCACTTGGCTCACCAAATCTCGTTCTTCTAGGTGAAACCGTTCGTTGGCAGTAACCGGTTTCATTTTGAGGTTTCACTCTGTTTTCTCCTATAGAGATACATGTATTTGAAACTCTAAATCAAACACGGTTTGTGCTAGCTCTTTGAAACTTGACACCATAAAGCAGTTTCAAGTTCTATCTCTATGGTTTGTTTGCTGTTGATGTAGCCCTAAGCAGAGACTGGCGAAAATCACTTTCATGGAAAGGGCCTGCCAAGCTTCCAAAAAACTACGAGTTGCCTGAAATCTCAGCACACACTTTTTCACCCAATCTTGATGAAACTTTCAGGTAATGATCAGTACACCAATCCCACTTGGCTCGCCAATTTCGTTCTTCTAGGTTAAACCGTTCATTGGCAGTTACCGGTTTCATTTTGAGGTTTCACTCTGTTTTCTCCTATAGGGATACATGTATTTGGAACTCTAAATCAAACACGGTTTGTGCTAGCTCTTTGAAACTTGACACAATAAAGCAGTTTCAAGTTCTATCTCTATGGTTTGTTTGCTGTTGATGTAGCCCTAAGCAGAGACTGGCGAGAATCACTTTCATGGAAAGGGCCTGCCAACCTTCCAAAAAACTACGAGTTGCCTGAAATCTCAGCACACACTTTTTCACCCAACCTTGATGAAACTTTCAGGTAATGATCAGTACACCAATCCCACTTGGCTCGCCAAATGTCGTTCTTCTAGGTTAAACCGTTCGTTGGCAGTAACCGGTTTCATTTTGAGGTTTCACTCTTTTTTCTCCTATAGGGATACATGTATTTGGAACTCTAAATCAAACACGGTTTGTGCTAGCTCTTTGAAACTTGACACAATAAAGCAGTTTCAAGTTCTATCTCTATGGTTTGTTTGCGGTTGATGTAGCCCTCAGCAGAGACTGGCGAGAATCACTTTCATGGAAAGGGCCTGCCAAGCTTCCAAAAAACTATGAGTTGCCTGAAATCTCAGCACACACTTTTCACTCAATCTTGATGAAACTTTCAGGTAATGATCAGTACACCAATCCCACTTGGCTCGCCAAATTTCGTTCTTCTAGGTTAAACCATTCGTTGGCAGTAACCCGTTTCATTTTGAGGATTCACTCTGTTTTCTCCTATAGGGATACATGTATTTGGAACTCTAAAGCAAACACGGTTTGTGCTAGCTCTTTGAAACTTGACACAATAAAGCAGTTTCAAGTTCTATCTCTATGGTTTGTTTGCTGTTGATGTAGCCCTAAGCAGAGACTGGCGAGAATCACTTTCATGGAAAGGGCCTGCCAAGCTTCCAAAAAACTACGAGTTGCCTGAAATCTAGGCACACACTTTTTCACAAAATCTTGATGAAACTTTCAGGTAATGATCAGTACACCAATCCCACTTGGCTCGCCAAATTTCGTTCTTCTAGGTTAAACCATTCGTTGGCAGTAACCCGTTTCATTTTGAGTTTCACTCTGTTTTCTCCTATAGGGATACATGTATTTGGAACTCTAAATCAAACACGGTTTGTGCTAGCTCTTTGAAACTTGACACAATAAAGCAGTTTCAAGTTCTATCTCTATGGTTTGTTTTGCTGTTGATGTAGCCCTAAGCAGAGACTGGCGAGAATCACTTTCATGGAAAGGGCCTGCCAAGCTTCCAAAAAACTACGAGTTGCCTGAAATCTCAGCACACACTTTTTCACCCAATCTTGATGAAACTTTCAGGTAATGATCAGAACAACAATCACATTTGGCTCGCCAAATTTCGTTCTTCTAGTTAAACCGTTCGTTGGCAGTAACCGGTTTCATTTGGAGGTTTCACTCTGTTTTCTCCTATAGGGATACATGTATTTGGAACTCTAAATCAAACACGGTTTGTGCTAGCTCTTTGAAACTTGACACCATAAAGCAGTTTCAAGTTCTATCTCTATGGTTTGTTTGCTGTTGATGTAGCCCTAAGCAGAGACTGGCGAGAATCACTTTCATGGAAAGGGCCTGCCAAGCTTCCAAAAAACTACGAGGTTCCGGAAATCTCAGCACACACTTTTTCACCCAATGTTGATGAAACTTTCAGGTAATGATCAGTACACCAATCCCACTTGGCTCGCCAAATTTCGTTCTTCTAGGTGGAACCGTTCGTTGGCAGTAAACGGTTTCATTTTGAGGTTTCACTCTGTTTTCTCCTATAGGGATACATGTATTTTGAACTCTAAATCAAACACGATTTGTGCTAGCTCTTTGAAACTTGACACAATAAAGCAGTTTCAAGTTCTATCTCTATGGTTTGTTTGCTGTTGATGTAGCCCTAAGCAGAGACTGGCGAGAATCACTTTCATGGAAAGGGCCTGCCAAGCTTCCAAAAAACTACGAGTTGCCTGAAATCTCAGCACACACTTTTTCACCCAATCTTGATTAAACTTTCAGGTAATGATCAGTACACCAATCCCACTTGGCTCGCCAAATGTCGTTCTTCTAGGTGAAACCGTTCGTTGGCAGTAACCGGTTTCATTTTGAGGTTTCACTCTGTTTTCTCCTATAGGGATACATGTATTTGGAACTCTAAATAAAACACGGTTTGTGCTAGCTCTTTAAAACTTGACACAATTAAAGCAGTTTCAAGTTCTATCTCTATGGTTTGTTTGCTGTTGATGTAGCCCTAAGCAGAGACTGGCGAGAATCACTTTCATGGAAAAGGGCCTGCCAAGCTTCCAAAAAACTACGAGTTGCGAAATCTCAGCACACACTTTTTCACCCAATCTTGATGAAACTTTCAGAAAATGATCAGTACACCAATCCCACTTGGCTCGCCAAATTTCGTTTTTCTAGGTGAAACCGTTTGTTGTCAGTAACCGGTTTCATTTTGAGGTTTCACTCTGTTTTCTCCTATAGGGATACATGTATTTGGAACTCTAAATCAAACACGGTTTGTGCTAGCTCTTTGAAACTTGACACAATAAAGCAGTTTCAAGTTCTATCTCTATGGTTTGTTTGCTGTTGATGTAGCCCTAAGCAGAGACTGGCGAGAATCACTTTCATGGAAAGGGCCTGCCAAGCTTCCAAAAAACTACGAGTTGCCTGAAATCTCAGCACACACTTTTTCACCCAATCTTGATGAAACTTTCAGGTAATGATCAGAACACCAATCACACTTGACTTGCCAAATTTCGTTCTTCTAGGTTAAACCGTTCGTTGGCAGTAACCGGTTTCATTTTGAGGTTTCACTCTGTTTTCTCCTATAGGGATACATGTATTTGGAACTCTAAATAAAACACGGTTTGTGCTAGCTCTTTGAAACTTGACACAATAAAGCAGTTTCAAGTTCTATCTCTATGGTTTGTTTGCTGTTGATGTAGCCCTAAGCAGAGACTGGCGAGAATCACTTTCATGGAAAGGGCCTGCCAAGCCACCAAAAAACCACGAGTTGCCTTAAATCTCAGCACACACTTTTTCACCCAATCTTGATGAAACTTTCAGGTAATGATCAGTACACCAATCCCACTTGGCTCGCCAAATCTCGTTCTTCTAGGTTAAACCGTTCGTTGGGAGTAACCGGTTTCATTTTGAGGTTTCACTCTGTTTTCTCCTATAGGGATACTTGTATTTGGAACTCTAAATCAAACACGGTTTGTGCTAGCTCTTTGAAACTTGACACAATAAAGCAGTTTCAAGTTCTATCTCTATGGTTTGTTTGCTGTTGATGTAGCCCTAAGCAGAGACTGGCGAGAATCACTTTCATGGAAAGGGCCTGCCAACCTTCCAAAAAACTACGAGTTGCCTGAAATCTCAGCACACACTTTTTCACCCAATCTTGATGAAACTTTCAGGTAATGATCAGTACACCAATACCACTTGGCTCGCCAAATGTCGTTCTTCTAGGTTAAACCGTTCGTTGGCAGTAACCGGTTTCATTTTGAGGTTTCACTCTGTTTTCTCCTATAGGGATACATGTATTTGGAACTCTAAATCAAACACGGTTTGTGCTAGCTCTTTGAAACTTGACACAATAAAGCAGTTTCAAGTTCTATCTCTATGGTTTGTTTGCTGTTGATGTAGCCCTAAGCATAGACTGGCGAGAATCACTTTTATGGAAAGGGCCTGCCAAGCTTCCAAAAAACTACGAGTTGCCTGAAATCTAAGCACACACTTTTTCACCCAACCTTGATGAAACTTTCAGGTAATGATCAGTACACCAATCCCACTTGGCTCGCCAAATGTCGTTCTTCTAGGTTAAAGCGTTCGTTGGGAGTAACCGGTTTCATTTTGAGGTTTCACTCTTTTTTCTCCTATAGGGATACATGTATTTGGAACTCTAAATCAAACACGGTTTGTGCTAGCTCTTTGAAACTTGACACAATAAAGCAGTTTCAAGTTCTATCTCTATGGTTTGTTTGCTGTTGATGTAGCCCTAAGCAGAGACTGGCGAGAATCACTTTCATGGAAAGGGCCTGCCAAGCTTCCAAAAAACTACGAGTTGCCTGAAATCTCAGCACACACTTTTTCACCCAATCTTGAATAAACTTTCAGGTAATGATCAGTACACCAATCCCACTTGGCTCGCCAAATTTCGTTCTTCTAGGTTAAACCGTTCGTTGGCAGTAACCGGTTTCATTTTGAGGTTTCACTCTGTTTTCTCCTATAGGGATACATGTATTTGGAATTCTAAATCAAACACGGTTTGTGCTAGCTCTTTGAAACTTGACACAATAAAGCAGTTTCAAGTTCTATCTCGATGGTTTGTTTGCTGTTGATGTAGCCCTAAGCAGAGATTGGCGAGAATCACTTTCATGGAAAGGGCCTGCCAAGCTTCCAAAAAACTACGAGTTGCCTGAAATCTCAGCACACACTTTTTCACCCAATCTTGATGAAACTTTCAGGTAATGATCAGTACACCAATCCCACTTGGCTCGCCAAATGTCGTTCTTCTAGGTGAAACCGTTCGTTGGCAGTAACCGGTTTCATTTTGAGGTTTCACTCTGTTTTCTCCTATAGGGATACATGTATTTGGAACTCTAAATCAAACACGATTTGTGCTAGCACTTTGAAACTTGACACAATAAAGCAGTTTCAAGTTCTATCTCTATGGTTTGTTTGCTGTTGATGTAGCCCTAAGCAGAGACTGGGGAGAATCAATTTCATGGAAAGGGCCTGCCAAGCTTCCAAAAAACTACGAGTTGCCTGAAATCTCAGCACACACTTTGTCACCCATCTTGATGAAACTTTCAGGTAATGATCAGTACACCAATCCCACTTGGCTCGCCAAATTTCTTTTTCTAGGTGAAACAGTTCGTTGGAAGTAACAGGTTTCATTTTGAGGTTTCACTCTGTTTTCTCCTATAGGGATACATGTATTTGGAACTCTAAATCAAACACGGTTTTTGCTAGCTCTTTGAAACTTGACACAATAAAGCAGTTTCAAGTTCTATCTCTATGGTTTGTTAGCTGTTGATGTAGCCCTAAGCAGAGACTGGCGAGAATCACTTTCATGGAAAGGGCCTGCCAAGCTTCCAAAAAACTACGAGTTGCCTGAAATCTCAGCACACACTTTTTCACCCAATCTTGATGAAACTTTCAGGTAATGATCAGTACACCAGTCCCACTTGGCTCGCCAAATGTCGTTCTTCTAGGTGAAACCCTTCGTTGGCAGTAACCGGTTTCATTTTGAGGTTTCACTCTGTTTTCTCCTATAGGGATACATGTATTTGGAACTCTAAATCAAACACGGTTTGTGCTAGCTCTTTCAAACTTGACACAATAAAGCAGTTTCAAGTTCTATCTCTATGGTTTCTTATCTGTTGATGTAGCCCTAAGCAGAGACTGGCGAGAATCACTTTCATGGAAAGGGCCTGCCAAGCTTCCAAAAAACTACAAGTTGCCTGAAATCTCAGCACACACTTTTTCACCCAACCTTGATGAAACTTTCAGGTAATGATCAGTACACCAATCCCACTTGGCTCGCCAAATGTCGTTCTTCTACGTGAAACCATTCGTTGGCAGTAACCGGTTTCATTTTGAGGTTTCACTCTGTTTTCTCCTATAGGGATACATGTATTTTGAACTCTAAATCAAACACGATTTGTGCTAGCTCTTTGAAACTTGACACAATAAAGCAGTTTCAAGTTCTATCTATATGGTTTGTTTGCTGTTGATGTAGCCCTAAGCAGAGACTGGCGAGAATCACTTTCATGGAAAGGGTCTGCCAAGCTTCCAAAAAACTAGGAGTTGCCTTAAATCTCAGCACACACTTTTTCACCCAATCTTGATGAAACTTTCAGGTAATGATCAGTACACCAATCCCACTTGGCTCGCCAAATTTCGTTCTTCTAGGTGGAACCGTTCGTTGGCAGTAACCGGTTTCATTTTGAGTTTTCACTCTGTTTTCTCCTATAGGGATACATGTATTTGGAACTCTAAATTAAACACGGTTTGTGCTAGCTCTTTGAAACTTGACACAATAAAGCAGTTTCAAGTTCTATCTCTATGGTTTGTTTGCTGTTGATGTAGCCCTAAGCAGAGACTGGCGAGAATCACTTTCATGGAAAGGGCCTGCCAAGCTTCCAAAAAACTACGAGTTGCCTGAAATCTCAGCACACACTTTTTCACCCAATCTTGATGAAACTTTCAGGTAATGATCAGTACACCAATCCCACTTGGCTCGCCAAATGTCGTTCTTCTAGGTTAAACCGTTCGTTGGCAGTAACCGGTTTCATTTTGAGGTTTCACTCTGTTTTCTCCTATAGGGATACATGTATTTGGAACTCTAAATCAAACACGGTTTGTGCTAGCTCTTTGAAACTTGACACAATAAAGCAGTTTCAAGTTCTATCTCTATGGTTTGTTTGCTGTTGATGTAGCCCTAAGCAGAGACTGGCGAGAATCACTTTCATGGAAAGGGCCTGCCAAGCCACCAAAAAACCACGAGTTGCCTGAAATCTCAGCGCACACTTTTTCACCCAATCTTGATGAAACTTTCAGGTAATGATCAGTACACCAATCCCACTTGGCTCGCCAAATCTCGTTCTTCTAGGTTAAACCGTTCGTTGGGAGTAACCGGTTTCATTTTGAGGTTTCACTCTGTTTTCTCCTATAGGGATACTTGTATTTGGAACTCTAAATCAAACACGGTTTGTGCTAGCTCTTTGAAACTTGACACAATAAAGCAGTTTCAAGTTCTATCTCTATGGTTTGTTTGCTGTTGATGTAGCCCTAAGCAGAGACTGGCGAGAATCACTTTCATGGAAAGGGCCTGCCAAGCTTCCAAAAAACTACGAGTTGCCTGAAATCTCAGCACACACTTTTTCACCCAATCTTGATGAAACTTTCAGGTAATGATCAGTACACCAATCCCACTTGGCTCGCCAAATGTCGTTCTTCTAGGTGAAACCGTTCGTTGGCAGTAACCGGTTTCATTTTGAGGTTTCACTATGTTTTCTCCTATAGGGATACATGTATTTGGAACTCTAAATCAAACACGGTTTGTGCTAGCTCTTTGAAACTTGACACAATAAAGCAGTTTCAAGTTCTATCTCTATGGTTTGTTTGCTGTTGATGTAGCCCTAAGCAGAGACTGGCGAGAATCACTTTCATGGAAAGGGCCTGCCAAGCCTCCAAAAAACTACGAGTTGCCTGAAATCTCAGCACACACTTTTTCACCCAATCTTGATGAAACTTTCAGGTAATAATCAGTACACCAATCCCACTTGGCTCGCCAAATCTCATTCTTCTAGGTTAAACCGTTCGTTGGGAGTAACCGGTTTCATTTTGAGGTTTCACTCTGTTTTCTCCTATAGGGATACATGTATTTGGAACTCTAAATCAAACACGGTTTGTGCTAGCTCTTTGAAACTTGACACAATAAAGCAGTTTCAAGTTCTATCTCTATGGTTTGTTTGCTGTTGATGTAGACCTAAGCAGAGACTGGCGAGAATCACTTTCATGGAAAGGGCCTGCCAAGCTTCCAAAAAACTACGAGTTGCCTGAAATCTCAGCACACACTTTTTCACCCAATCTTGATGAAACTTTCAGGTAATGATCAGTACACCATTCCCACTTGGCTCGCCAAATCTGGTTCTTCTAGGTGAAACCGTTCGTTGGCAGTAACCGGTTTCATTTTGAGGTTTCACTCTGTTTTCTCCTATAGGGATACATGTATTTGGAACTCTAAATCAAACACGGTTTGTGCTAGCTCTTTGAAACTTGACACAATAAGCACTTTCAAGTTCTATCTCTATGGTTTTTTTGCTGCTGATGTAGCCCTAAGCAGAGACTGGCGAGAATCACTTTCATGGAAAGGGCCTGCCAAGCTTCCAAAAAACTACGAGTTGCCTGAAATCTCAGCACACACTTTTTCACCCAATCTTGATGAAACTTTCAGGTAATGATCAGTACACCAATCCCACTTGGCTCACCAAATCTCGTTCTTCTAGGTGAAACCGTTCGTTGGCAGTAAATGGTTTCATTTTGAGGTTTCACTCTGTTTTCTCCTATAGAGATACATGTATTTGGAACTCTAAATCAAACACGGTTTGTGCTAGCTCTTTGAAACTTGACACAATAAAGCAGTTTCAAGTTCTATCTCTATGGTTTGTTTGCTGTTGATGTAGCCCTAAGCAGAGACTGGCGAGAATCACTTTCATGGAAAGGGCCTGCCAACCTTCCAAAAAACTACGAGTTGCCTGAAATCTCAGCACACACTTTTTCACCCAATCTTGATGAAACTTTCAGGTAATGATCAGTACACCAATACCACTTGGCTCGCCAAATGTCGTTCTTCTAGGTTAAACCGTTCGTTGGCAGTAACCGGTTTCATTTTGAGGTTTCACTCTGTTTTCTCCTATAGGGATACATGTATTTGGAACTCTAAATCAAACACGGTTTGTGCTAGCTCTTTGAAACTTGACACAATAAAGCAGTTTCAAGTTCTATCTCTATGGTTTGTTTGCTGTTGATGTAGCCCTAAGCAGAGACTGGCGAGAATCACTTTCATGGAAAGGGCCTGCCAAGCTTCCAAAAAACTACGAGTTGCCTGAAATCTCAGCACACACTTTTTCACCCAATCTTGAATAAACTTTCAGGTAATGATCAGTACACCAATCCCACTTGGCTCGCCAAATTTCGTTCTTCTAGGTTAAACCGTTCGTTGGCAGTAACCGGTTTCATTTTGAGGTTTCACTCTTTTTTCTCCTATAGGGATACATGTATTTGGAACTCTAAATCAAACACGGTTTGTGCTAGCTCTTTGAAACTTGACACAATAAAGCAGTTTCAAGTTCTATCTCTATGGTTTGTTTGCTGTTGATGTAGCCCTAAGCAGAGACTGGCGAGAATCACTTTCATGGAAAGGGCCTGCCAAGCTTCCAAAAAACTACGAGTTGCCTGAAATCTCAGCACACACTTTTTCACCCAATCTTGAATAAACTTTCAGGTAATGATCAGTACACCAATCCCACTTGGCTCGCCAAATTTCGTTCTTCTAGGTTAAACCGTTCGTTGGCAGTAACCGGTTTCATTTTGAGGTTTCACTCTGTTTTCTCCTATAGGGATACATGTATTTGGAATTCTAAATCAAACACGGTTTGTGCTAGCTCTTTGAAACTTGACACAATAAAGCAGTTTCAAGTTCTATCTCGATGGTTTGTTTGCTGTTGATGTAGCCCTAAGCAGAGACTGGCGAGAATCACTTTCATGGAAAGGGCCTGCCAACCTTCCAAAAAACTACGAGTTGCCTGAAATCTCAGCACACACTTTTTCACCCAATCTTGATGAAACTTTCAGGTAATGATCAGTACACCAATACCACTTGGCTCGCCAAATGTCGTTCTTCTAGGTTAAACCGTTCGTTGGCAGTAACCGGTTTCATTTTGAGGTTTCACTCTGTTTTCTCCTATAGGGATACATGTATTTGGAACTCTAAATCAAACACGGTTTGTGCTAGCTCTTTGAAACTTGACACAATAAAGCAGTTTCAAGTTCTATCTCTATGGTTTGTTTGCTGTTGATGTAGCCCTAAGCAGAGACTGGCGAGAATCACTTTCATGGAAAGGGCCTGCCAAGCTTCCAAAAAACTACGAGTTGCCTGAAATCTAAGCACACACTTTTTCACCCAACCTTGATGAAACTTTCAGGTAATGATCAGTACACCAATCCCACTTGGCTCGCCAAATGTCGTTCTTCTAGGTTAAACCGTTCGTTGGCAGTAACCGGTTTCATTTTGAGGTTTCACTCTTTTTTCTCCTATAGGGATACATGTATTTGGAACTCTAAATCAAACACGGTTTGTGCTAGCTCTTTGAAACTTGACACAATAAAGCAGTTTCAAGTTCTATCTCTATGGTTTGTTTGCTGTTGATGTAGCCCTAAGCAGAGACTGGCGAGAATCACTTTCATGGAAAGGGCCTGCCAAGCTTCCAAAAAACTACGAGTTGCCTGAAATCTCAGCACACACTTTTTCACCCAATCTTGAATAAACTTTCAGGTAATGATCAGTACACCAATCCCACTTGGCTCGCCAAATTTCGTTCTTCTAGGTTAAACCGTTCGTTGGCAGTAACCGGTTTCATTTTGAGGTTTCACTCTGTTTTCTCCTATAGGGATACATGTATTTGGAATTCTAAATCAAACACGGTTTGTGCTAGCTCTTTGAAACTTGACACAATAAAGCAGTTTCAAGTTCTATCTCGATGGTTTGTTTGCTGTTGATGTAGCCCTAAGCAGAGATTGGCGAGAATCACTTTCATGGAAAGGGCCTGCCAAGCTTCCAAAAAACTACGAGTTGCCTGAAATCTCAGCACACACTTTTTCACCCAATCTTGATGAAACTTTCAGGTAATGATCAGTACACCAATCCCACTTGGCTCGCCAAATGTCGTTCTTCTAGGTGAAACCGTTCGTTGGCAGTAACCGGTTTCATTTTGAGGTTTCACTCTGTTTTCTCCTATAGGGATACATGTATTTGGAACTCTAAATCAAACATGATTTGTGCTAGCTCTTTGAAACTTGACACAATAAAGCAGTTTCAAGTTCTATCTCTATGGTTTGTTTGCTGTTGATGTAGCCCTAAGCAGAGACTGGGGAGAATCAATTTCATGGAAAGGGCCTGCCAAGCTTCCAAAAAACTACGAGTTGCCTGAAATCTCAGCACACACTTTGTCACCCAATCTTGATGAAACTTTCAGGTAATGATCAGTACACCAATCCCACTTGGCTCGCCAAATTTCTTTTTCTAGGTGAAACAGTTCGTTGGAAGTAACAGGTTTCATTTTGAGGTTTCACTCTGTTTTCTCCTATAGGGATACATGTATTTGGAACTCTAAATCAAACACGGTTTTTGCTAGCTCTTTGAAACTTGACACAATAAAGCAGTTTCAAGTTCTATCTCTATGGTTTGTTTGCTGTTGATGTAGACCTAAGCAGAGACTGGCGAGAATCACTTTCATGGAAAGGGCCTGCCAAGCTTCCAAAAAACTACGAGTTGCCTGAAATCTCAGCACACACTTTTTCACCCAATCTTGATGAAACTTTCAGGTAATGATCAGTACACCAGTCCCACTTGGCTCGCCAAATGTCGTTCTTCTAGGTGAAACCCTTCGTTGGCAGTAACCGGTTTCATTTTGAGGTTTCACTCTGTTTTCTCCGATAGGGATACATGTATTTGGAACTCTAAATCAAACACGGTTTGTGCTAGCTCTTTGAAACTTGACACCATAATGCAGTTTCAAGTTCTATCTCTATGGTTTGTTTGCTGTTGATGTAGCCCTATGCAGAGACTGGCGAGAATCACTTTCATGGAAAGGGCCTGCCAAGCTTCCAAAAAACTACGAGTTGCCTGAAATCTCAGCACACACTTTTTCACCCAATCTTGATGAAACTTTCAGGTAATGATCAGTACACCAATCCCACTTGGCTCGCCAAATTTCGTTCTTCTAGGTGAAACCGTTCGTTGGCAGTAACCGGTTTCATTTTGAGGTTTCACTCTGTTTTCTCCTATAGGGATACATGTATTTGGAACTCTAAATCAAACACGGTTTGTGCTAGCTCTTTGAAACTTGACACAATAAAGCAGTTTCAAGTTCTATCTCTATGGTTTGTTTGCTGTTGATGTAGCCCTAAGCATAGACTGGCGAGAATCACTTTCATGGAAAGGGCCTGCCAAGCTTCCAAAAAACTACGAGTTGCCTGAAATCTCAGCACACACTTTTTCACCCAATCTTGATGAAACTTTCAGGTAATGATCAGTACACCAATCCCACTTGGCTCGCCAAATGTCGTTCTTCTAGGTGAAACCGTTCGTTGGCAGTAACCGGTTTCATTTTGAGGTTTCACTCTGTTTTCTCCTATAGGGATACATGTATTTTGAACTCTAAATCAAACACGATTTGTGCTAGCTCTTTGAAACTTGACACAATAAAGCAGTTTCAAGTTCTATCTCTATGGTTTGTTTGCTGTTGATGTAGCCCTAAGGAGAGACTGGCGAGAATCACTTTCATGGAAAGGGCCTGCCAAGCTTCCAAAAAACTACGAGTTGCCTGAAATCTCAGCACACACTTTTTCACCCAATCTTGATGAAACTTTCAGGTAATGATCAGTACACCAATCCCACTTGGCTCGCCAAATTTCGTTCTTCTAGGTGAAACCGTTCGTTGGCACTAACCGGTTTCATTTTGAGGATTCACTCTGTTTTCTCCTATAGGGATACATGTATTTGAAACTCTAAATCAAACACGATTTGTGCTATCTCTTTGAAACTTGAAACAATAAAGCAGTTTCAAGTTCTATCTCTATGGTTTGTTTGCTGTTGATGTAGCCCTAAGCAGAGACTGGCGAGAATCACTTTCATGGAAAGGGCCTGCCAAGCTTCCAAAAAACTACGAGTTGCCTGAAATCTCAGCACACACTTTTTCACCCAATCTTGATGAAACTTTCAGGTAATGATCAGTACACCAATCCCACTTGGCTCGCCAAATTTCGTTCTTCTAGGTTAAACCGTTCGTTGGCAGTAACCGGTTTCATTTTGAGGTTTCACTCTGTTTTCTCCTATAGGGTTACATGTATTTGGAACTCTAAATCAAACACGGTTTGTGCCAGCTCTTTGAAACTTGACACAATAAAGCAGTTTCAAGTTCTATCTCTATGGTTTGTTTGCTGTTGATGTAGCCCTAAGCAGAGACTGGCGAGAATCACTTTCATGGAAAGGGCCTGCCAAGCTTCCAAAAAACGACGAGTTGCCTGAAATCACAGCACACACTTTTTAACCCAATCTTGATGAAACTTTCACGTAATGTTCAGTACACCAATCCCACTTGGCTCGCCAAAGTTCGTTTTTCTAGGTGAAACCGTTCGTTGGCAGTAACAGGTTTCATTTTGAGGTTTCACTCTGTTTTCTCCTATAGGGATACATGTATTTGGAACTCTAAATCAAACACGGTTTATGCTAGCTCTTTGAAACTTGACACATAAAGCAGTTTCAAGTTCTATCTCTATGGTTTGTTTGCTGTTGATGTAGCCCTAAGCAGAGACTGGCGAGAATCACTTTCATGGAAAGGGCCTGCCATTCTTCCAAAAAACTACAAGTTGCCTGAAATCTCAGCACACACTTTTTCACCCAATCTTGATGAAACTTTCAGGTAATGATCAGTACACCAATCCCACTTGGCTCGCCAAATGTCGTTCTTCTAGGATAAACCATTCGTTGACAGTAACCGGTTTCATTTTGAGGTTTCACTCTGTTTTCTCCGATAGGGATACATGTATTTGGAACTCTAAATCAAACACGGTTTGTGCTAGCTCTTTGAAACTTGACACAATAAAGCAGTTTCAAGTTCTATCTCTATGGTTTGTTTGCTGTTGATGTAGCCCTAAGCAGAGACTGGCGAGAATCACTTTCATGGAAAGGGCCTGCCAAGCTTCCAAAAAACTACGAGTTCCCTGATATCTCAGCACACACTTTTTCACCCAATCTTGATGAAACTTTCAGGTAATGATCAGTACACTAATCCCACTTGGCTCGCCAAATCTCGTTCTTCTAGGTGAAACCGTTCGTTGGCAGTAACCGGTTTCATTTTGAGGTTTCACTCTGTTTTCTCCTATAGGGATACATGTATTTGGTACTCTAAATCAAACACGGTTTGTGCTAGCTCTTTGAAACTTGACACAATAAAGCAGTTTCAAGTTCTATCTCTATGGTTTGTTTGCTGTTGATGTAGACCTAAGCAGAGACTGGCGAGAATCACTTTCATGGAAAGGGCCTGCCAAGCTTCCAAAAAACTACGAGTTGCCTGAAATCTCAGCACACACTTTTTCACCCAATCTTGATGAAACTTTCAGGTAATGATCAGTACACCAATCCCACTTGGCTCGCCAAATTTCGTTTTTTAGGTGAAACCGATCATTGGCAGTAACCGGTTTCATTTTGAGGTTTCACTCTGTTTTCTCCTATAGGGATACATGTATTTGGAACTCTAAATCAAACACGATTTGTGCTAGCTCTTTGAAATTTGACACAATAAAGCAGTTTCAAGTTCTATCTCTATGGTTTGTTTGCTGTTGATGTAGCCCTAAGCAGAGACTGGCGATAATCACTTTCATGGAAAGGGCCTGCCAAGCTTCCAAAAAACTACGAGTTGCCAGAAATCTCAGCACACACTTTTTCACCCAATCTTGATGAATCTTTCAGGTAATGATCAGTACACCACTCCCACTTAGCTCGCCAAATTTCGTTCTTCTAGGTGAAACCGTTCGTTTTCAGTAACCGGTTTCATTTTGAGGGTTCACTCTGTTTTCTCCAATAGGGATACTTGTATTTGGAACTCTAAATCAAACACGGTTTGTGCTAGCTCTTTGAACTTGACACAATAAAGCAGATTCAAGTTCTATCTCTATGGTTTGTTTGCTGTTGATGTAGCCCTAAGCAGAGACTGGCGAGAATCACTTTCATGGAAAGGGCCTGCCAAGCTTCCAAAAAACTACGAGTTGCCTGAAATCTCAGCACACACTTTTTCACCCAATCTTGATGAAACTTTCAGGTAATGATTAGTACACCAATCCCACTTGGCTCGCCAAATTTCGTTCTTCTAGGTGAAACCGTTCGTTGGCAGTAACCGGTTTCATTTTGAGGTTTCACTCTGTTTTCTCCTATAGGGATACATGCATTTGGAACTCTAAATCAAACACGGTTTGTGCTAGCTCTTTGAAACTTGACACCATAAAGCAGTTTCAAGTTCTATCTCTATGGTTTGTTTGCTGTTGATGTAGCCCTTAGCAGAGACTGGCGAGAATCACTTTCATGGAAAGGGCCTGCCAAGCTTCCAAAAAACTATGAGTTGCCTGAAATATCAGCACACACTTTTTCACCCAATCTTGATGAAACTTTCAGGTAATGATCAGTACACCAATACCACTTGGCTCGCCAAATTTCGTTCTTCTAGGTTAAACCCTTCGTTGGCAGTAACCGGTTTCATTTTGAGGTTTCACTCTGTTTTCTCCTATAGGGATACATGTATTTGGAACTCTAAATCAAACACGGTTTGTGCTAGCTCTTTGAAACTTGACACAATAAAGCAGTTTCAAGTTCTATCTCTATGGTTTGTTTGCTGTTGATGTAGCCCTAAGCAGAGACTGGCGAGAATCACTTTCATGGAAAGGGCCTGCCAAGCTTCCAAAAAACTACGAGTTGCCGGCAATCTCAGCACACACTTTTTCACCCAATCTTGATGAAACTTTCAGGTAATGATCAGTACACCAATCCCACTTGGCTCGCCAAATTTCGTTCTTCTAGGTGAAACCCTTCGTTGGCAGTAACCGGTTTCATTTTGAGGTTTCACTCTGTTTTCTCCTATAGGGATACATGTATTTGGAACTCTAAATCAAACACGGTTTGTGCTAGCTTTTTGAAACTTGACACCATAAAGCAGTTTCAAGTTCTCTCTCTATGGTTTGTTTGCTGTTGATGTAACCCTAAGCAGAGACTGGCGAGAATCACTTTCATGGAAAGGGCCTGCCAAGCTTCCAAAATCTACGAGTTGCCTGAAATCTCAGCACACACTTTTTCACCCAATCTTGATGAAACTTTCATGTAATGATCAGTACACCAATCCTACTTGTATCGCCAAATTTCGTTTTTCTAGGTGAAACCGTTCGTTGGCAGTAACCGGTTTCATTTTGAGGTTTCACTCTGTTTTCCCCTATAGGGATACATGTATTTGAAACTCTAAATCAAACACGATTTGTGCTAGCTCTTTGAAACTTGACACAATAAAGCAGTTTCAAGTTCTATCTCTATGGATTGTTTGCTGTTGATGTAGCCTTAAGCAGAGACTGGCGAGAATCAATTTCATGGAAAGGGCCTGCCAAGCTTCCAAAAAACTACGAGTTGCCTGAAATCTCAGCACACACTTTTTCACCCAATCTTGATGAAACTTTCAGGTAATATTCAGTACACCAATCCCACTTGGCTCGCCAAATTTCGTTCTTCTAGGTGAAACCGTTCGTTGGCAGTAACCGGTTTCATTTTGAGGTTTCACTCTGTTTTCTCCTATAGGGATACATGTATTTGGAACTCTAAATCAAACACGGTTTGTGCTAGCTCTTTGAAACTTGACACAATAAAGCAGTTTCAAGTTCTATCTCTATGGTTTGTTTGCTGTTGATGTAGCCCTAAGCAGAGACTGGCGAGAATCACTTTCATGGAAAGGGCCTGCCAAGCTTCCAAAAAACTACGAGTTGCCTGAAATCTCAGCACACACTTTTTCCCCCAATCTTGATGAAACTTTCAGGTAATGATCAGTACACCAATCCCACTTGGCTCGCCAAATGTCGTTCTTCTTGGTGAAACCGTTCGTTGGCAGTAACCGGTTTCATTTTGAGGATTCACTCTGTTTTCTCCTATAGGGATACATGTATTTGGAACTCTAAATCAAACACGGTTTGTGCTAGCTCTTTGAAACTTGACACAATAAAGCAGTTTCAAGTTCTATCTCTAGGGTTTGTTTTGTGTTGATGTAGCCCTAAGCAGAGACTGGCGAGAATCACTTTCATGGAAAGGGCCTGCCAAGCTTCCAAAAAACTACGAGTTGCCTGAAATCTCAGCACACACTTTTTCACCCAATCTTGATGAAACTTTCAGGTAATGATCAGTACACCAATCCCACTTGGCTCGCCAAATTTCGTTCTTCTAGGTAAAACCGTTCGTTGGCAGTAACCGGTTTCATTTTGAGGTTTCACTCTGTTTTCTCCTATAGGGATACATGTATTTGGAACTCTAAATCAAACACGGTTTGTGCCAGCTCTTTGAAACTTGACACAATAAAGCAGTTTCAAGTTCTATCTCTATGGTTTGTTTGCTGTTGATGTAGCCCTAAGCAGAGACTGGCGAGAATCACTTTCATGGAAAGGGCCTGCCAAGCTTCCAAAAAACGACGAGTTGCCTGAAATCACAGCACACACTTTTTAACCCAATCTTGATGAAACTTTCACGTAATGTTCAGTACACCAATCCCACTTGGCTCGCCAAAGTTCGTTTTTCTAGGTGAAACCGTTCGTTGGCAGTAACCGGTTTCATTTGGAGGTTTCACTCTGTTTTCTCCTATAGGGATACATGTATTTGGAACTCTAAATCAAACACGGTTTGTGCTAGCTCTTTGAAACTTGACACATAAAGCAGTTTCAAGTTCTATCTCTATGGTTTGTTTGCTGTTGATGTAGCCCTAAGCAGAGACTGGCGAGAATCACTTTCATGGAAAGGGCCTGCCATTCTTCCAAAAAACTACAAGTTGCCTGAAATCTCAGCACACACTTTTTCACCCAATCTTGATGAAACTTTCAGGTAATGATCAGTACACCAATCCCACTTGGCTCGCCAAATGTCGTTCTTCTAGGTTAAACCATTCGTTGGCAGTAACCGGTTTCATTTTGAGGTTTCACTCTGTTTTCTCCGATAGGGATACATGTATTTGGAACTCTAAATCAAACACGGTTTGTGCTAGCTCTTTGAAACTTGACACAATAAAGCAGTTTCAAGTTCTATCTCTATGGTTTGTTTGCTGTTGATGTAGCCCTAAGCAGAGACTGGCGAGAATCACTTTCATGGAAAGGGCCTGCCAAGCTTCCAAAAAACTACGAGTTGCCTGAAATCTCAGCACACACTTTTTCACCCAATCTTGATGAAACTTTCAGGTAATGATCAGTACACCAATCCCACTTGGCTTGCCAAATGTCGTTCTTCTAGGTGAAACCGTTCGTTGGCAGTAACCGGTTTCATTTTGAGGTTTCACTCTGTTTTCTCCTATAGGGATACATGTATTTTAAACTCTAAATCAAACACGATTTGTGCTAGCTCTTTGAAACTTGACACAATAAAGCAGTTTCAAGTTCTATCTCTATGGTTTGTTTGCTGTTGATGTAGCCCTAAGCAGAGACTGGGGAGAATCACTTTCATGGAAAGGGCCTGCCAAGCTTCCAAAAAACTACGAGTTGCCTGAAATCTCAGCACACACTTTTTCACCCAATCTTGATGAAACTTTCAGGTAATGATCAGTACACCAATCCCACTTGGCTCGCCAAATTTCTTTTTTTAGGTGAAACCGTTCGTTGGCAGTAACAGGTTTCATTTTGAGGTTTCACTCTGTTTTCTCCTATAGGGATACATGTATTTGGAACTCTAAATCAAACACGGTTTGTGTTAGCTCTTTGAAACTTGACACAATAAAGCAGTTTCAAGTTCTATCTCTATGGTTTGTTTGCTGTTGATGTAGCCCTAAGCAGAGACTGGCGAGAATCACTTTCATGGAAAGGGCCTGCCAAGCTTCCAAAAAACTACGAGTTGCCTGAAATCTCAGCACACACTTTTTCACCCAATCTTGATGAACTTTCAGGTAATGATCAGTACACCAATCCCACTTGGCTCGCCAAATGTCGTTCTTCTAGGTTAAACCGTTCGTTGGCAGTAACCGGTTACATTTTGAGGTTTCACTCTGTTTTCTCCTATAGGGATACATGTGTTTGGAACTCTAAATCAAACACGGTTTGTGCTATCTCTTTGAAACTTGACACCATAAAGCAGTTTCAAGTTCTATCTCTATGGTTTGTTTGCTGTTGATGTAGCCCTAAGCAGAGACTGGGGAGAATCACTTTCATGGAAAGGGCCTGCCAAGCTTCCAAAAAACTTTGAGTTGCCTGAAATCTCAGCACACACTTTTTCACCCAATCTTGATGAAACTTTCAGGTAATAATCAGTACACCAATCCCACTTGGCTCGCCAAATTTCGTTTTTCAAGGTGAAACCGATCATTGGCAGTAACAGGTTTCATTTTGAGGTTTCACTCTGTTTTCTCCTATAGGGATACATGTATTTGGAACTCTAAATCAAACACGGTTTGTGCTAGCTCTTTGAAATTTGACACAATAAAGCAGTTTCAAGTTCTATCTCTATGGTTTGTTTGCTGTTGATGTAGCCCTAAGCAGAGACTGGCGAGAATCACTTTCATGGAAAGGGCCTGCCAAGCTTCCAAAAAACTACGAGTTGCCTGAAATCTCAGCACACACTTTTTCACCCAATCTTGATGAAACTTTCAGGTAATGATCAGTACACCAATCCCACTTGGCTCGCCAAATGTCGTTCTTCTAGGTGAAACCGTTCGTTGGCAGTAACCGGTTTCATTTTGAGGTTTCACTCTGTTTTCTCCTATAGGGATACATGTATTTGGAACTCTAAATCAAACACGATTTGTGCTAGCTCTCTGAAACTTGACACAATAAAGCAGTTTCAAGTTCTATCTGTATGGTTTGTTTGCTATTGATTTAGCCCTAAGCAGAGACTGGGGAGAATCACTTTCATGGAAAGGGCCTGCCAAGCTTCCAAAAAACTACGAGTTGCCTGAAATCTCAGCACACACTTTTTCACCCAATCTTGATGAAACTTTCAGGTAATGATCAGTACACCAATCCCACTTGGCTCGCCAAATTTCTTTTTCTAGGTGAAACCGTTCGTTGGCAGTAACAGGTTTCATTTTGAGGTTTCACTCTGTTTTCTCCTATAGGGATACATGTATTTGGAACTCTAAATCAAACACGGTTTGTGCTAGCTCTTTGAAACTTGACATAATAAAGCAGTTTCAAGTTCTTGCTCTATGGTTTGTTTGCTGTTGATGTAGCCCTAAGCAGAGACTGGCGAGAATCACTTTCATGGAAAGGGCCTGCCAAGCTTCCAAAAAACTACGAGTTGCCTGAAATCTCAGCACACACTTTTTCACCCAATCTTGATGAAACTTTCAGGTAATGATCAGTACACCAATCCCACTTGGCTCGCCAAATGTCGTTCTTCTAGGTTAAACCGTTCGTTGGCAGTAACCGGTTTCATTTTGAGGTTTCACTCTGTTTTCTCCTATAGGGTTACATGTATTTGGAACTCCAAATCAAACACGGATTGTGCTAGCTCTTTGAAACTTGACACAATAAAGCAGTTTCAAGTTCTATCTCTATAGTTTGTTTGCTGTTGATGTAGCCCTAAGCAGAGACTGGCGAGAATCAATTTCATGGAAAGGGCCTGCCAAGCTTCCAAAAAACTACGAGTTGCCTGAAATCTCAGCACACACTTTTTCACCCAATCTTGATGAAACTTTCAGGTAATAATCAGTACACCAATCCCACTTGGCTCGCCAAATTTCGTTTTTCTAGGTGAAACCGATCATTGGCAGTAACAGGTTTCATTTTGAGGTTTCACTCTGTTTTCTCCTATAGGGATACATGTATTTGGAACTCTAAATCAAACACGGTTTGTGCTAGCTCTTTGAAACTTGACACAATAAAGCAGTTTCAAGTTCTATCTCTATGGTTTGTTTGCTGTTGATGTAGCCCTAAGCAGAGACTGGCGAGAATCACTTTCATGGAAAGGGCCTGCCAAGCTTCCAAAAAACTACGAGTTGCCTGAAATCTCAGCACACACTTTTTCACCCAATCTTGATGAAACTTTCAGGTAATGATCAGTACACCAATCCAACTTAGCTCGCCAAATTTCGTTCTTCTAGGTGAAACCGTTCGTTTTCAGTAACCGGTTTCATTTTGAGGTTTCACTCTGTTTTCTCCTATAGGGATACTTGTATTTGGAACTCTAAATCAAACACGGTTTGTGCTAGCTCTTTGAAACTTGACACAATAAAGCAGTTTCAAGTTCTATCTCTATGGTTTGTTTTGTGTTGATGTAGCCCTAAGCAGAGACTGGCGAGAATCACTTTCATGGAAAGGGCCTGCCAAGCTTCCAAAAAACTACGAGTTGCCTGAAATCTCAGCACACACTTTTTCACCCAATCTTGATGAAACTTTCAGGTAATGATCAGTACACCAATCCCACTTGGCTCGCTAAATTTCGTTCTTCTAGGTGAAACCCTTCGTTGGCAGTAACCGGTTTCATTTTGAGGTTTCACTCTGTTTTCTCCTATAGGGATACATGTATTTGGAACTCTAAATCAAACACGGTTTGTGCTAGCTCTTTGAAACTTGACACAATAAAGCAGTTTCAAGTTCTATCTCTATGGTTTGTTTGCTGTTGATGTAGCCCTAAGCAGAGACTGGCGAGAATCACTTTCATGGAAAGGGCCTGCCAAGCTTCCAAAAAACTACGAGTTGCCTGAAATCTCAGCACACACTTTTTCACCCAATCTTGATGAAACTTTCAGGTAATGATCAGTACACCAATCCCACTTGGCTCGCCAAATGTCGTTCTTCTAGGTGAAACCGTTCGTTGGCAGTAACCGGTTTCATTTTGAGGTTTCACTCTGTTTTCTCCTATACGGATACATGTATTTGGAACTCTAAATCAAACACGATTTGTGCTAGCTCTTTGAAACTTGACACAATAAAGCAGTTTCAAGTTCTATCTGTATGGTTTGTTTGCTCTTGATGTAGCCCTAAGCAGAGACTGGGGAGAATCACTTTCATACAAAGGGCCTGCCAAGCTTCCAAAAAATTACGAGTTGCCTGAAATCTCAGCACACACTTTTTCACCCAATCTTGATGAAACTTTCAGGTAATGATCAGTACACCAATCCCACTTGGCTCGCCAAATTTCTTTTTCTAGGTGAAACCGTTCGTTGGCAGTAACAGGTTTCATTTTGAGGTTTCACTCTGTTTTCTCCTATAGGGATACATGTATTTGGAACTCTAAATCAAACACGGTTTGTGCTAGCTCTTTGAAACTTGACACAATAAAGCAGTTTCAAGTTCTATCTCTATGGTTTGTTTGCTGTTGATGTAGCCCTAAGGAGAGACTGGCGAGAATCACTTTCATGGAAAGGGCCTGCCAAGCTTCCAAAAAACTACGAGTTGCCTGAAATCTCAGCACACACTTTTTCACCCAATCTTGATGAAACTTTCAGGTAATGATCAGTACACCAATCCCACTTGGCTCTCCAAATTTCGTTCTTCTCGGTGAAACCATTCGTTGGCAGTAACCGGTTTCATTTGGAGGTTTCACTCTGTTTTCTCCTATAGGGATACATGTATTTGGAACTCTAAATCAAACACGGTTTGTGCTAGCTCTTTGAAACTTGACACCATAAAGCAGTTTCAAGTTCTATCTCTATGGTTTGTTTGCTGTTGATGTAGCCCTAAGCAGAGACTGGGGAGAATCACTTTCATGGAAAGGGCCTGCCAAGCTTCCAAAAAACTTTGAGTTGCCTGAAATCTCAGCACACACCTTTTCACCCAATCTTGATGAAACTTTCAGGTAATAATCAGTACACCAATCCCACTTGGCTCGCCAAATTTCGTTTTTCTAGGTGAAACCGATCATTGGCAGTAACAGGTTTCATTTTGAGGTTTCACTCTGTTTTCTCCTATAGGGATACATGTATTTGGAACTCTAAATCAAACACGGTTTGTGCTAGCTCTTTGAAACTTGACACAATAAAGCAGTTTCAAGTTCTATCTCTATGGTTTGTTTGCTGTTGATGTAGCCCTAAGCAGAGACTGGCGAGAATCACTTTCATGGAAAGGGCCTGCCAAGCTTCCAAAAAACTACGAGTTGCCTGAAATCTCAGCACACACTTTTTCCCCCAATCTTGATGAAACTTTCAGGTAATGATCAGTACACCAATCCCACTTGGCTCGCCAAATGTCGTTCTTCTAGGTGAAACCGTTCGTTGGCAGTAACCGGTTTCATTTTGAGGTTTCACTCTGTTTTCTCCTATAGGGATACATGTATTTGGAACTCTAAATCAAACACGATTTGTGCTAGCTCTTTGAAACTTGACACAATAAAGCAGTTTCAAGTTCTATCTGTATGGTTTGTTTGCTGTTGATGTAGCCCTAAGCAGAGACTGGGGAGAATCACTTTCATGGAAAGGGCCTGCCAAGCTTCCAAAAAACTACGAGTTGCCTGAAATCTCAGCACACACTTTTTCACCCAATCTTGATGAAACTTTCAGGTAATGATCAGTACACCAATCCCACTTGGCTCGCCAAATTTCTTTTTCTAGGTGAAACCGTTCGTTGGCAGTAACAAGTTTCATTTTGAGGTTTCACTCTGTTTTCTCCTATAGGGATACATGTATTTGGAACTCTAAATCAAACACGGTTTGTGCTAGCTCTTTGAAACTTGACACAATAAAGCAGTTTCAAGTTCTATCTCTATGGCTTGTTTGCTGTTGATGTAGCCCTAAGCAGAGACTGGCGAGAATCACTTTCATGGAAAGGGCCTGCCAAGCTTCCAAAAAACTACGAGTTGCCTGAAATCTCAGCACACACTTTTTCACCCAATCTTGATGAAACTTTCAGGTAATGATCAGTACACCAATCCCACTGGGCTCGCCAAATGTCGTTCTTCTAGGTGAAACCGTTCGTTGGCAGTAACCGGTTTCATTTTGAGGTTTCACTCTGTTTTCTCCTATAGGGATACATGTATTTTGAACTCTAAATCAAACACGATTTGTGCTAGCTCTTTGAAACTTGACACAATAAAGCAGTTTCAAGTTCTATCTCTATGGTTTGTTTGCTGGTGATGTAGCCCTAAGCAGAGACTGGGGAGAATCACTTTCATGGAAAGGGCCTGCCAAGCTTCCAAAAAACTACGAGTTGCCTGAAATCTCAGCACACACTTTTTCACCCAATCTTGATGAAACTTTCAGGTAATGATCAGTACACCAATCCCACTTGGCTCGCCAAATTTCTTTTTCTAGGTGAAACCGTTCGTTGGCAGTAACAGGTTTCATTTTGAGGTTTCACTCTGTTTTCTCCTATAGGGATACATGTATTTGGAACTCTAAATCAAACACGGTTTGTGCTAGCTCTTTGAAACTTGACACAATAAAGCAGTTTCAAGTTCTATCTCTATGGTTTGTTTGCTGTTGATGTAGCCCTAAGCAGAGACTGGCGAGAATCACTTTCATGGAAAGGGCCTGCCAAGCTTCCAAAAAACTACGAGTTGCCTGAAATCTCAGCACACACTTTTTCACCCAATCTTGATGAAACTTTCAGGTAATGATCAGTACACCAATCCCACTTGGCTCGCCAAATGTCGTTCTTCTAGGTTAAACCGTTCGTTGGCAGTAACCGGTTTCATTTTGAGGTTTCACTCTGTTTTCTCCTATAGGGTTACATGTATTTGGAACTCTAAATCAAACACGGATTGTGCTAGCTCTTTGAAACTTGACACAATAAAGCAGTTTCAAGTTCTATCTCTATGGTTTGTTTGCTGTTGATGTAGCCCTAAGCAGAGACTGGCGATAATCACTTTCATGGAAAGGGCCTGCCAAGCTTCCAAAAACTACGAGTTGCCTGAAATCTCAGCACACACTTTTTCACCCAATCTTGATGAAACTTTCAGGTAATGATCAGTACACCAATCCCACTTGGCTCGCCAAATTTCGTTCTTCTAGGTTAAACCGTTCGTTGGCAGTAACCGGTTTCATTTTGAGGTTTCACTCTGTTTTCTCCTATAGGGATACATGTATTTGGAACTCTAAATCAAACACGGTTTGTGCCAGCTCTTTGAAACTTGACACAATAAAGCAGTTTCAAGTTCTATCTCTATGGATTGTTTGCTGTTGATGTAGCCCTAAGCAGAGACTGGCGAGAATCACTTTCATGGAAAGGGCCTGCCAAGCTTCCAAAAAACGACGAGTTGCCTGAAATCACAGCACACACTTTTTAACCCAATCTTGATGAAACTTTCACGTAATGTTCAGTACACCAATCCCACTTGGCTCGCCAAAGTTCGTTTCTCTAGGTGAAACCGTTCGTTGGCAGTAACAGGTTTCATTTTGAGGTTTCACTCTGTTTTCTCCTATAGGGATACATGTATTTGGAACTCTAAATCAAACACGGTTTGTGCTAGCTTTTTGAAACTTGACACAATAAAGCAGTTTCAAGTTCTATCTCTATGGTTTGTTTGCTGTTGATGTAGCCCTAATCAGAGACTGGCGAGAATCACTTTCATGGAAAGGGCCTGCCAAGCTTCCAAAAAACTACGAGTTGCCTGAAATCTCAGCACACACTTTTTCACCCAATCTTGATGAAACTTTCAAGTAATGATCAGTACACCAATCCCACTTGGCTCGAAAATTTTGTTCTTCTAGTTGAAACCGTTCGTTGGCAGTAACCGGTTTCATTTTGAGGTTTCACTCTGTTTTTTCCTATAGGGATATATGTATTTGGAACTCTAAATCAAACACGGTTTGTGCTAGCTCTTTGAAACTTGACACAATAAAGCAGTTTCAAGTTCTATCTCTATGGTTTGTTTGCTGTTGATGTAGCCCTAAGCAGAGACTGGCGAGAATTACTTTCATGGAAAGGGCCTGCCAAGCTTCCAAAAATCTCGAGTTGCCTGAAATCTCAGCACACACTTTTTCACCCAATCTTGATGAAACTTTCAGGTAATGATCAGTACACCAATCCCACTTGGCTCGCCAAATCTCGTTCTACTAGGTGAAACCGTTAGTTGGCAGTAACCGGTTTCATTTTGAGGTTTCACTCTGTTTTCTCCTATAGGGATACATGTATTTGGAACTCTAAATCAAACACGGTTTGTGCTAGCTCTTTGAAACTTGACACAATAAAGCAGTTTCAAGTTCTATCTCTATGGTTTGTTTGCTGTTGATGTAGCCCTAAGCAGAGACTGGGGAGAATCACTTTCATGGAAAGGGCCTGCCAAGCTTCCAAAAAACTACGAGTTGCCTGAAATCTCAGCACACACTTTTTCACCCAATCTTCATGAAACTTTCAGATAATGGTCAGTACACCAATCCCACTTGGCTCGCCAAATTTCGTTCTTCTAGGTGGAACCGTTCCTTGGCAGTAACCGGTTTCATTTTGAGGTTTCACTCTGTTTTCTCCTATAGGGATACATGTATTTGGAACTCTAAATCAAACACGGTTTGTGCTAGCTCTTTGAAATTTGACACAATAAAGCAGTTTCAAGTTCTATCTCTATGGTTTGTTTGCTGTTGATGTAGCATTAAGCAGAGACTGGCGAGAATCACTTTCATGGAAAGGGCCTGCCAAGCTTCCAAAAAATTACGAGTTGCCTGAAATCTCAGCACACACTTTTTCACCCAATCTTGATGAAACTTTCAGGTAATGATCAGTACACCAATCCCACTTGGCTCGCCAAATTTCGTTCTTCTAGGTGAAACCGTTCGTTTTCAGTAACCGGTTTCATTTTGAGGTTTCACTCTGTTTTCTCCAATAGGGATACTTGTATTTGGAACTCTAAATCAAACACGGTTTGTGCTAGCTCTTTGAAACTTGACACAATAAAGCAGTTTCAAGTTCTATCTCTATGGTTTGTTTTGTGTTGATGTAGCCCTAAGCAGAGACTGGCGAGAATCACTTTCATGGAAAGGGCCTGCCAAGCTTCCAAAAAACTACGAGTTGCCTGAAATCTCAGCACACACTTTTTCACCCAATCTTGATGAAACTTTCAGGTAATGATCAGTACACCAATCCCACTTGGCTCGCCAAATTTCGTTCTTCTAGGTGAAACCGTTCGTTTTCAGTAACCGGTTTCATTTTGAGGTTTCACTCTGTTTTCTCCAATAGGGATACTTGTATTTGGAACTCTAAATCAAACACGGTTTGTGCTAGCTCTTTGAAACTTGACACAATAAAGCAGTTTCAAGTTCTATCTCTATGGTTTGTTTTGCTGTTGATGTAGCCCTAAGCAGAGACTGGCGAGAATCACTTTCATGGAAAGGGCCTGCCAAGCTTCCAAAAAACTACGAGTTGCCTGAAATCTCAGCACACACTTTTTCACCCAATCTTGACGAAACTTTCAGGTAATAATCAGTACACCAATCCCACTTGGCTCGCCAAATTTCGTTCTTCTAGGTGAAACCGTTCGTTGGCAGTAACCGGTTTCATTTTGAGGTTTCACTCTGTTTTCTCCTATAGGGATACATGTATTTGGAACTCTAAATCAAACACGGTTTGTCCTAGCTCTTTGAAACTTGACACAATAAAGCAGTTTCAAGTTCTATCTCTATGGTTTGTTTGCTGTTGATGTAGCCCTAAGCAGAGACTGGCGAGAATCACTTTCATGGAAAGGGCCTGCCAAGCTTCCAAAAATCTACGAGTTGCCTGAAATCTCAGCACACACTTTTTCCCCCAATCTTGATGAAACTTTCAGGTAATGATCAGTACACCAATCCCACTTGGCTCGCCAAATGTCGTTCTTCTAGGTGAAAACCGTTCGTTGGCAGTAACCAGTTTCATTTTGAGGTTTCACTCTGTTTTCTCCTATAGGGATACATGTATTTGGAACTCTAAATCAAACACGATTTGTGCTAGCTCTTTGAAACTTGACACAATAAAGCAGTTTCAAGTTCTATCTCTATGGTTTGTTTGCTGTTGATGTAGCCCTAAGCAGAGACTGGCGAGAATCACTTTCATGGAAAGGGCCTGCCAAGCTTCCAAAAAACTACGAGTTGCCTGAAATCTCAGCACACACTTTTTAACCCAATCTTGATGAAACTTTCACGTAATGTTCAGTACACCAATCCCACTTGGCTCGCCAAAGTTCGTTTTTCTAGGTGAAACCGTTCGTTGGCAGTAACCGGTTTCATTTTGAGGTTTCACTCTGTTTTCTCCTATAGGGATACATGTATTTGGAACTCTAAATCAAACACGGTTTATGCTAGCTCTTTGAAACTTGACACATAAAGCAGTTTCAAGTTCTATCTCTATGGTTTGTTTGCTGTTGATGTAGCCCTAAGCAGAGACTGGCGAGAATCACTTTCATGGAAAGGGCCTGCCAAGCTTTTAAAAATCTACGAGTTGCCTGAAATCTCAGCACACACTTTTTCACCCAATCTTGATGAAACTTTCAAGTAATGATCAGTACACCAATCCCACTTGGCTCGCCAAATCTCGTTCTTCTTGGTGAAACCGTTCATTGGCAGTAACTGGTTTCATTTTAAGGTTTCACTCTGTTTTCTCCTATAGGCATACATGTATTTGGAACTCTAAATCAAACACGGTTTGTGCTAGCTCTTTGAAACTTGACACAATAAAGCAGTTTCAAGATCTATCTGTATGGTTTGTTTGCTGTTGATGTAGCCCTAAGCAGAGACTGGGGAGAATCACTTTCATGGAAAGGGCATGCCAAGCTTCCAAAAAACTACGAGTTGCCTGAAATCTCAGCACACACTTTTTCACCCAATCTTGATGAAACTTTCAGGTAATGATCAGTACACCAATCCCACTTGGCTCGCCAAATCTCGTTCTTCCTGGTGAAACCGTTCGTTGGCAGTAACCGGTTTCATTTTGAGGTTTCACTCTGTTTTCTCCTATAGGGATACATGTATTTGGAACTCTAAATCAAACACGGTTTGTGCTAGCTCTTTGAAACTTGACACAATAAAGCAGTTTCAAGTTCTATCTCTATGGTTTGTTTGCTGTTGATGTAGCCCTAAGCAGAGACTGGCGAGAATCACTTTAATGGAAAGGGCCTGCCAATCTTCCAAAAAACTACGAGTTGCCTGAAATCTCAGCACACACTTTTTCACCCAATCTTCATGAAACTTTCAGGTAATGGTCAGTACACAAATCCCACTTGGCTCGCCAAATCTCGTTCTTCTAGGTAGAACCGTTTCTTGGCAGTAACCGGTTTCATTTTGAGGTTTCACTCTGTTTTCTCCTATACAGATACATGTATTTGGAACTCGAAATCAAACCCGGTTTGTGCTAGCTTTTTGAAACTTGACACAATAAAGCAGTTTCAAGTTCTATCTCTATGGTTTGTTTGCTGTTGATGTAGCCCTAAGCAGAGACTGGCGAGAATCACTTTCATGGAAAGGGCCTGCCAAGCTTCCAAAAATCTACGAGTTGCCTGAAATCTCAGCACACACTTTTTCACCCAATCTTGATGAAACTTTCAAGTAATGATCAGTACACCAATCCCACTTGGCTCGAAAATTTTGTTCTTCTAGTTGAAACCGTTCGTTGGCAGTAACCGGTTTCAATTTGAGGTTTCACTCTGTTTTTTCCTATAGGGATATATGTATTTGGAACTCTAAATCAAACACGGTTTGTGCTAGCTCTTTGAAACTTGACACAATAAAGCAGTTTCAAGTTATATCTCTATGGTTTGTTTACTGTTGATGTAGCCCTAAGCAGAGACTGGCGAGAATCACTTTCATGGAAAGGGCCTGCCAAGCTTCCAAAAAACTACGAGTTGCCTGAAATCTCAGCACACACTTTTTCACCCAATCTTGATGAAACTTTCAAGTAATGATCAGTACACCAATCCCACTTGGCTCGAAAATTTTGTTCTTCTAGTTGAAACCGTTCGTTGGCAGTAACCGGTTTCATTTTGAGGTTTCACTCTGTTTTTTCCTATAGGGATATATGTATTTGGAACTCTAAATCAAACACGGTTTGTGCTAGCTCTTTGAAACTTGACACAATAAAGCAGTTTCAAGTTCTATCTCTATGGTTTGTTTGCTGTTGATGTAGCCCTAAGCAGAGACTGGCGAGAATTACTTTCATGGAAAGGGCCTGCCAAGCTTCCAAAAATCTCGAGTTGCCTGAAATCTCAGCACACACTTTTTCACCCAATCTTGATGAAACTTTCAGGTAATGATCAGTACACCAATCCCACTTGGCTCGCCAAATCTCGTTCTACTAGGTGAAACCGTTAGTTGGCAGTAACCGGTTTCATTTTGAGGTTTCACTCTGTTTTCTCCTATAGGGATACATGTATTTGGAACTCTAAATCAAACACGGTTTGTGCTAGCTCTTTGAAACTTGACACAATAAAGCAGTTTCAAGTTCTATCTCTATGGTTTGTTTGCTGTTGATGTAGCCCTAAGCAGAGACTGGCGAGAATCACTTTCATGGAAAGGGCCTGCCAAGCTTCCAAAAAACTACGAGTTGCCTGAAATCTCAGCACACACTTTTTCACCCAATCTTCATGAAACTTTCAGATAATGGTCAGTACACCAATCCCACTTGGCTCGCCAAATTTCGTTCTTCTAGGTGGAACCGTTCCTTGGCAGTAACCGGTTTCATTTTGAGGTTTCACTCTGTTTTCTCCTATAGGGATACATGTATTTGGAACTCTAAATCAAACACGGTTTGTGCTAGCTCTTTGAAATTTGACACAATAAAGCAGTTTCAAGTTCTATCTCTATGGTTTGTTTGCTGTTGATGTAGCATTAAGCAGAGACTGGCGAGAATCACTTTCATGGAAAGGGCCTGCCAAGCTTCCAAAAAATTACGAGTTGCCTGAAATCTCAGCACACACTTTTTCACCCAATCTTGATGAAACTTTCAGGTAATGATCAGTACACCAATCCCACTTGGCTCGCCAAATTTCGTTCTTCTAGGTGAAACCGTTCGTTTTCAGTAACCGGTTTCATTTTGAGGTTTCACTCTGTTTTCTCCAATAGGGATACTTGTATTTGGAACTCTAAATCAAACACGGTTTGTGCTAGCTCTTTGAAACTTGACACAATAAAGCAGTTTCAAGTTCTATCTCTATGGTTTGTTTTGTGTTGATGTAGCCCTAAGCAGAGACTGGCGAGAATCACTTTCATGGAAAGGGCCTGCCAAGCTTCCAAAAAACTACGAGTTGCCTGAAATCTCAGCACACACTTTTTCACCCAATCTTGATGAAACTTTCAGGTAATGATCAGTACACCAATCCCACTTGGCTCGCCAAATTTCGTTTTTCTAGGTGAAACCGTTCGTTGGCAGTAACCGGTTTCATTTTGAGGTTTCACTCTGTTTTCCCCTATAGGGATACATGTATTTGAAACTCTAAATCAAACACGATTTGTGCTAGCTCTTTGAAACTTGACACAATAAAGCAGTTTCAAGTTCTATCTCTATGGATTGTTTGCTGTTGATGTAGCCCTAAGCAGAGACTGGCGAGAATCACTTTCATGGAAAGGGCCTGCCAAGCTTCCAAAAAACTACGAGTTGCCTGAAATCTCAGCACACACTTTTTCACCCAATCTTGACGAAACTTTCAGGTAATAATCAGTACACCAATCCCACTTGGCTCGCCAAATTTCGTTCTTCTAGGTGAAACCGTTCGTTGGCAGTAACCGGTTTCATTTTGAGGTTTCACTCTGTTTTCTCCTATAGGGATACATGTATTTGGAACTCTAAATCAAACACGGTTTGTGCTAGCTCTTTGAAACTTGACACAATAAAGCAGTTTCAAGTTCTATCTCTATGGTTTGTTTGCTGTTGATGTAGCCCTAAGCAGAGACTGGCGAGAATCACTTTCATGGAAAGGGCCTGCCAAGCTTCCAAAAATCTACGAGTTGCCTGAAATCTCAGCACACACTTTTTCCCCCAATCTTGATGAAACTTTCAGGTAATGATCAGTACACCAATCCCACTTGGCTCGCCAAATGTCGTTCTTCTAGGTGAAACCGTTCGTTGGCAGTAACCAGTTTCATTTTGAGGTTTCACTCTGTTTTCTCCTATAGGGATACATGTATTTGGAACTCTAAATCAAACACGATTTGTGCTAGCTCTTTGAAACTTGACACAATAAAGCAGTTTCAAGTTCTATCTCTATGGTTTGTTTGCTGTTGATGTAGCCCTAAGCAGAGACTGGCGAGAATCACTTTCATGGAAAGGGCCTGCCAAGCTTCCAAAAAACTACAAGTTGCCTGAAATCTCAGCACACACTTTTTCACCCAATCTTGATGAAACTTTCAGGTAATGATCAGTACACCAATCCCACTTGGCTCGCCAAATTTCGTTCTTCTAGGTGAAACCGTTCGTTGGCAGGAATCGGTTTCATTTTGAGGATTCACTCTGTTTTCTCCTATAGGGATACATGTATTTGAAACTCTAAATCAAACACGATTTGTGCTATCTCTTTGAAACTTGACACAATAAAGCAGTATCAAGTTCTATCTCTATGGTTTGTTTGCTGTTGATGTAGCCCTAAGCAGAGACTGGCGAGAATCACTTTCATGGAAAGGGCCTGCCAAGCTTCCAAAAAACTACGAGTTGCCTGAAATCTCAGCACACACTTTTTAACACAATCTTGATGAAACTTTCACGTAATGTTCAGTACACCAATCCCACTTGGCTCGCCAAAGTTCGTTTTTCTAGGTGAAACCGTTCGTTGGCAGTAACCGGTTTCATTTTGAGGTTTCACTCTGTTTTCTCCTATAGGCATACATGTATTTGGAACTCTAAATCAAACACGGTTTGTGCTAGCTCTTTGAAACTTGACACAATAAAGCAGTTTCAAGATCTATCTGTATGGTTTGTTTGCTGTTGATGTAGCCCTAAGCAGAGACTGGGGAGAATCACTTTCATGGAAAGGGCATGCCAAGCTTCCAAAAAACTACGAGTTGCCTGAAATCTCAGCACACACTTTTTCACCCAATCTTGATGAAACTTTCAGGTAATGATCAGTACACCAATCCCACTTGGCTCGCCAAATCTCGTTCTTCCTGGTGAAACCGTTCGTTGGCAGTAACCGGTTTCATTTTGAGGTTTCACTCTGTTTTCTCCTATAGGGATACATGTATTTGGAACTCTAAATCAAACACGGTTTGTGCTAGCTCTTTGAAAGTTGACACAATAAAGCAGTTTCAACTTCTATCTCTATGGTTTGTTTGCTGTTGATGTAGCCCTAAGCAGAGACTGGCGAGAATCACTTTAATGGAAAGGGCCTGCCAATCTTCCAAAAAACTACGAGTTGCCTGAAATCTCAGCACACACTTTTTCACCCAATCTTCATGAAACTTTCAGGTAATGGTCAGTACACAAATCCCACTTGGCTCGCCAAATCTCGTTCTTCTAGGTAGAACCGTTTCTTGGCAGTAACCGGTTTCATTTTGAGGTTTCACTCTGTTTTCTCCTATACAGATACATGTATTTGGAACTCGAAATCAAACCCGGTTTGTGCTAGCTTTTTGAAACTTGACACAATAAAGCAGTTTCAAGTTCTATCTCTATGGTTTGTTTGCTGTTGATGTAGCCCTAAGCAGAGACTGGCGAGAATCACTTTCATGGAAAGGGCCTGCCAAGCTTCCAAAAATCTACGAGTTGCCTGAAATCTCAGCACACACTTTTTCACCCAATCTTGATGAAACTTTCAAGTAATGATCAGTACACCAATCCCACTTGGCTCGAAAATTTTGTTCTTCTAGTTGAAACCGTTCGTTGGCAGTAACCGGTTTCAATTTGAGGTTTCACTCTGTTTTTTCCTATAGGGATATATGTATTTGGAACTCTAAATCAAACACGGTTTGTGCTAGCTCTTTGAAACTTGACACAATAAAGCAGTTTCAAGTTATATCTCTATGGTTTGTTTACTGTTGATGTAGCCCTAAGCAGAGACTGGCGAGAATCACTTTCATGGAAAGGGCCTGCCAAGCTTCCAAAAATCTCGAGTTGCCTGAAATCTCAGCACACAGTTTTTCACCCAATCTTGATGAAACTTTCAGGTAATGATCAGTACACCAATCCCACTTGGCTCGCCAAATCTCGTTCTTCTAGGTGAAACCGTTAGTTGGCAGTAACCGGTTTCATTTTGAGGTTTCACTCTGTTTTCTCCTATAGGGATACATGTATTTGGAACTCTAAATCAAACACGGTTTGTGCTAGCTCTTTGAAACTTGACACAATAAAGCAGTTTCAAGTTCTATCTCTATGGTTTGTTTGCTGTTGATGTAGCCCTAAGCAGAGACTGGCGAGAATCACTTTAATGGAAAGGGCCTGCCAAGCTTCCAAAAAACTACGAGTTGCCTGAAATCTCAGCACACACTTTTTCATCCAATCTTGATGAAACTTTCAGGTAATGATCAGTACACCAATCCCACTTGGCTCGCCAAATCTCGTTCTTCTAGGTGAAACCGTTCGTTGGCAGTAACCGGTTTCATTTTAAGGTTTCACTCTGTTTTCTCCTATAGGCATACATGTATTTGGAACTCTAAATCAAACACGGTTTGTGCTAGCTCTTTGAAACTTGACACAATAAAGCAGTTTCAAGTGCAGTCTCTATGGTTTGTTTGCTGTTGATGTTGCCCTAAGCAGAGACTGGCGAGAATCACTTTCATGGAAAGGGCCTGCCAAGCTTCCAAAAAACTACGAGTTGCCTGAAATCTCAGCACACACTTTTTCACCCAATCTTCATGAAACTTTCAGGTAATGGTCAGTACACCAATCCCACTTGGCTCGCCAAATTTCGTTCTTCTAGGTGGAACCGTTCCTTGGCAGTAACCGGTTTCATTTTGAGGTTTCACTCTGTTTTCTCCTATAGGGATACATGTATTTGGAACTCTAAAACAAACACGGTTTGTGCTAGCTTTTTGAAACTTGACACAATAAAGCAGTTTCAAGTTCTATCTCTATGGTTTGTTTGCTGTTGATGTAGCCCTAAGCAGAGACTGGCGAGAATCACTTTCATGGAAAGGGCCTGCCAAGCTTTTAAAAATCTACGAGTTGCCTGAAATATCAGCACACACTTTTTCACCCAATCTTGATGAAACTTTCAAGTAATGATCAGTACACCAATCCCACTTGGCTCGAAAATTTCGTTCTTCTAGGTGAAACCGTTCGTTGGCAGTAACCGGTTTCATTTTGAGGTTTCACTCTGTTTTCTCCTATAGGGATATATGTATTTGGAACTCTAAATCAAACACGGTTTGTGCTAACTCTTTGAAACTTGACACAATAAAGCAGTTTCAAGTTCTATCTCTATGGTTTGTTTGCTGTTGATGTAGCCCTAAGCAGAGACTGGCGAGAATCACTTTCATGGAAAGGGCCTGCCAAGCTTCCAAAAAACTACGAGTTGCCTGAAATCTCAGCACACACTTTTTCACCCAATCTTCATGAAACTTTCACGTAATGGTCAGTACACAAATCCCACTTGGCTCGCCAAATCTCGTTCTTCTAGGTGGAACCGTTCCTTGGCAGGAACCGGTTTCATTTTGAGGTTTCACTCTGTTTTCTCCTATACAGATACATGTATTTGGAACTCTAAATCAAACCCGGTTTATGCTAGCTTTTTGAAACTTGACACAATAAAGCAGTTTCAAGTTCTATCTCTATGGTTTGTTTGCTGTTGATGTAGCCCTAAGCAGAGACTGGCGAGAATCACTTTCATGGAAAGGGCCTGCCAAGCTTCCAAAAATCTACGAGTTGCCTGAAATCTCAGCACACACTTTTTCACCCAATCTTGATGAAACTTTCAAGTAATGATCTGTACACCAATCCCACTTGGCTCGAAAATTTTGTTCTTCTAGTTGAAACCGTTCATTGGCAGTAACCGGTTTCATTTTGAGGTTTCACTCTGTTTTTTCCTATAGGGATATATGTATTTGGAACTCTAAATCAAACACGGTTTGTGCTAGCTCTTTGAAACTTGACACAATAAAGCAGTTTCAAGTTCTATCTCTATGGTTTGTTTGCTGTTGATGTAGCCCTAAGCAGAGACTGGCGAGAATCACTTTCATGGAAAGGGCCTGCCAAGCTTCCAAAAATCTCGAGTTGTCTGAAATCTCAGCACACAGTTTTTCACCAATCTTGATGAAACTTTCAGGTAATGATCAGTACACCAATCCCACTTGGCTCGCCAAATCTCGTTCTTCTAGGTGAAACCGTTAGTTGGCAGTAACCGGTTTCATTTTGAGGTTTCACTCTGTTTTCTCCTATAGGGATACATGTATTTGGAACTCTAAATCAAACACGGTTTTGTGCTAGCTCTTTGAAACTTGACACAATAAAGCAGTTTCAAGTTCTATCTCTATGGTTTGTTTGCTGTTGATGTAGCCCTAAGCAGAGACTGGCGAGAATCACTTTCATGGAAAGGGCCTGCCAAGCTTCCAAAAAACTACGAGTTGCCTGAAATCTCAGCACACACTTTTTCATCCAATCTTGATGAAACTTTCAGGTAATGATCAGTACACCAATCCCACTTCTCGCCAAATCTCGTTCTTCTAGGTGAAACCGTTCGTTGGCAGTAACCGGTTTCATTTTAAGGTTTCACTCTGTTTTCTCCTATTGGCATACATGTATTTGGAACTCTAAATCAAACACGGTTTGTGCTAGCTCTTTGAAACTTGACACAATAAAGCAGTTTCAAGTGCAGTCTCTATGGTTTGTTTGCTGTTGATGTTGCCCTAAGCAGAGACTGGCGAGAATCACTTTCATGGAAAGGGCCTGCCAAGCTTCCAAAAAAACTACGAGTTGCCTGAAATCTCAGCACACACTTTTTCACCCAATCTTCATGAAACTTTCAGGTAATGGTCAGTACACCAATCCCACTTGGCTCGCCAATTTCGTTCTTCTAGGTAAAACCGTTCCTTGGCAGTAACCGGTTTCATTTTGAGGTTTCACTCTGTTTTCTCCTATAGGGATACATGTATTTGGAACTCTAAATCAAACACGGTTTGTGCTAGGTTTTTTGAAACTTGACACAATAAAGCAGTTTCAAGTTCTATCTCTTTGGTTTGTTTGCTGTTGATGTAGCCCTAAGCAGAGACTTGCGAGAATCACTTTCATGGAAAGGGCCTGCCAAGCTTTTAAAAATCTACGAGTTGCCTGAAATATCAGCACACACTTTTTCACCCAATCTTGATGAAACTTTCAAGTAATGATCAGTACACCAATCCCACTTGGCTCGAAAATTTCGTTCTTCTAGGTGAAACCCTTCGTTGGCAGTAACCGGTTTCATTTTGAGGTTTCACTCTGTTTTTCTCCTATAGGGATATATGTATTTGGAACTCTAAATCAAACACGGTTTGTGCTAGCTCTTTGAAACTTGACACAATAAAGCAGTTTCAAGTTCTATCTCTATGGCTTGTTTTGCTGTTGATGTAGCCCTAAGCAGAGACTGGCGAGAATCACTTTCATGGAAAGGGCCTGCCAAGCTTCCAAAAATCTCGAGTTGCCTGAAATCTCAGCACACACTTTTTCACCCAATCTTGATGAAACGTTCAGGTAATGATCAGTACACCAATCCCACTTGGCTAGCCAAATCTCGTTCTTCTAGGTGAAACCGTTCGTTGGCAGTAACCGGTTTCATTTTGAGGTTTCACTCTGTTTTCTCCTATAGGGTACATGTATTTGGAACTCTAAATCAAACACGGTTTGTGCTAGCTCTTTGAAACTTGACACAATAAAGCAGTTCAAGTTCTATCTCTATAGTTTCTTTGCTGTTGATGTAGCCCTAAGCAGAGACTGGCGAGAATCACTTTCATGGAAAGGGCCTGCCAAGCTTTTAAAAAACTACGAGTTGCCTGAAATCTCAGCACACACTTTTTCACCCAATCTTGATGAAACTTTCAGGTAATGATCAGTACACCGTTCCCACTTGGCTCGCCTAATCTCGTTCTTCTAGGTGAAACCATTCGTTGGCAGTAACCGGTTCATTTTGAGGTTTCACTCTGTTTTCTCCTATAGGGATACATGTATTTGGAACTCTAAATCAAACACGGTTTGTGCTAGCTCTTTAAAACTTGACACAATAAAGCAGTTTCAAGTTCTATCTCTATGGTTTGTTTGCTGTTGATGTAGCCCTAAGCAGAGACTGGCGAGAATCACTTTCATGGAAAGGGCCTGCCAAGCTTCCAAAAAAACTACGAGTTGCCTGAAATCTCAGCACACACTTTTTCACCCAATCTTGATGAAACTTTCAGGTAATGATCAGTACACCAATCCCACTTGGCTCGCCAAATTTCGTTCTTCTAGGTGAAAACCGTTCGATGGCAGTAACCGGTTTCATTTTGAGGTTTCACTCTGTTTTCTCCTATAGGGATACATGTATTGGGAACTCTAAATCAAACACGGTTTGTGCTAGCTCTTTGAAACTTGACACAATAAAGCAGTTTCAAGTTCTATCTCTATGGTTTGTTTGCTGTTGATGTAGCCCTAAGCAGAGACTGGCGAGAATCACTTTCATGGAAAGGGCCTGCCAAGCTTCCAAAAAACTACGAGTTGCCTGAAATCTCAGCACACCCTTTTTCACCCAATCTTGATGAAACTTTCAGGTAATGATCAGTACACCAATCCCACTTGGCTCGCCAAATTTCGTTTTTCTAGGTGAAACCGTTCATTGTCAGTAACCGGTTTCATTTTGAGGTTTCACTCTGTTTTCTCCTATAGGGATACATGTATTTGGAACTCTAAATCAAACACGGTTTGTGCTAGCTCTTTGAAACTTGACACCATAAAGCAGTTTCAAGTTCTTGCTCTATGGTTTGTTTGCTGTTGATGTAGTCCTAAGCAGAGACTGGCGAGAATCACTTTCATGGAAAGGGCCTGCCAAGCTTCCAAAAAACTACGAGTTGCCTGAAATCTCAGCACACACTTTTTCACCCAATCTTGATGAAACTTTCAGGTAATGATCAGTACACCAATCCCACTTGGCTCGCCAAATTTCATTCTTCTAGGTGAAACCGTTCGTTGGCAGTAACCGGTTTCATTTTGAGGTTTCACTCTGTTTTCTTCTATAGGGATACATGTATTTGGAACTCTAAATCAAACACGGTTTGTGCTAGCTCTTTGAAACTTGACACAATAAAGCAGTTTCAAGTTCTATCTCTATGGTTTGTTTGCTGTGATGTAGCCCTAAGCAGAGACTGGCGAGAATCACTTTCATGGAAAGGGCCTGCCAAGCTTCCAAAATCTACGAGTTGCCTGAAATCTCAGCACACACTTTTTCACCCAATCTTGATGAAAACTTTCAGGTAATGATCAGTACACCAATCCCACTTGGCTCGCCAAATTTCATTCTTCTAGGTGAAACCTTTCGTTGGCAGTAACCGGTTTCATTTTGAGGTTTCACTCTGTTTTCTCCTATAGGGATACATGTATTTGGAAACTCTAAATCAAACACGGTTTGTGCTAGCTCTTTGAAACTTGACACAATAAAGCAGTTTCAAGTTCTATCTCTATGGTTTGTTTGCTTTTGATGTAGCCCCTAAGTAGAGACTGGCGAGAATCACTTTCATGGAAAGGGCCTGCCAAGCTTCCAAAAAACTACGAGTTGCCTGAAATCTCAGCAAACACTTTTTCACCCAATCTTGATGAAACTTTCACGTAATGATCAGTACACCAATCCCACTTGGCTCGCCAAATTTTCGTTCTTCTAGGTGAAACCGATCGTTGGCAGTAACCGGTTTCATTTTGAGGTTTCACTCTGTTTTCTCCTATAGGGATACATGTATTTGGAACTCTAAATCAAACACGGTTTGTGCTAGCTCTTTGAAACTTGACACAATAAAGCAGTTTCAAGTTCTATCTCTATGGTTTGTTTGCTGTTGATGTAGCCCAAGTAGAGACTGGCGAGAATCACTTTCATGGAAAGGGCCTGCCAAGCTTCCAAAAAACTACGAGTTGCCTGAAATCTCAGCACACACTTTTTCACCCAATCTTGATGAAACTTTCAGGTAATGATCAATACACCAATCCCACTTGGCTCGCCAAATTTCGTTCTTCTAGGTGAAACCGTTCGTTGGCAGTAACCGGTTTCATTTTGAGGTTTCACTCTGTTTTCTCCTATAGGGATACATGTATTTGGAACTCTAAATCAAACACGGTTTGGTGGTAGCTCTTTGAAACTTGACACAATAAAGCAGTTTCAAGCTCTATCTCTATGGTTTGTTTGCTGTTGATATAGCCCTAAGCAGAGACTGGCGAGAATCACTTTCATGGAAAGGGCCTGCCAAGCTTCCAAAAAACTACGAGTTGCCTGAAATCTCAGCACACACTTTTTCACCCAATCTTGATGAAACTTTCAGGTAATGATCAGTACACCAATCCCACTTGGCTCGCCAAATCTCGTTCTTCTAGGTGAAACCGTTCGTTGGCAGTAAACCGGTTTCATTTTGAGGTTTCACTCTGTTTTTTCCTATAGGCATACATGTATTTGGAACTCTAAATCAAACACGGTTTGTGCTAGCTCTTTGAAACTTGACACAATAAAGCAGTTTCAAGTGCAGTCTCTATGGTTTGTTTGCTGTTGATGTTGCCCTAAGCAGAGACTGGCGAGAATCACTTTCATGGAAAGGGCCTGCCAAGCTTCCAAAAAACTACGAGTTGCCTGAAATCTCAGCACACACTTTTTCACCCAATCTTCATGGAAACTTTCAGGTAATGGTCAGTACACCAATCCACTTGGCTCGCCAAATTTCGTTCTTCTAGGTGGAAACCGTTCCTTGGCAGTAACCGGTTTCATTTTGAGGTTTCACTCTGTTTTCTCCTATAGGGATACATGTATTTGGAACTCTAAATAAAACACGGTTTGTGCTAGCTTTTTGAAACTTGACACAATAAAGCAGTTTCAAGTTCTATCTCTATGGTTTGTTTGCTGTTGATGTAGCCCTAAGCAGAGACTGGCGAGAATCACTTTCATGAAAAGGGCCTGCCAAGCTTTTAAAAATCTACGAGTTGCCTGAAATATCAGCACACACTTTTTCACCCAATCTTGATGAAACTTTCAAATAATGATCAGTACACCAATCCCACTTGGCTCGAAATTTCGTTCTTCTAGGTGAAACCGTTCGTTGGCAGTAACAAGTTTCATTTTGAGGTTTCACTCTGTTTTCTCCTATAGGGATATATGTATTTGGAACTCTAAATCAAACACGGTTTGTGCTAGCTCTTTGAAACTTGACACAATAAAGCAGTTTCAAGTTCTATCTCTATGGCTTGTTGCTGTTGATGTAGCCCTAAGCAGAGACTGGCGAGAATCACTTTCATGGAAAGGGCCTGCCAAGCTTCCAAAAATCTCGAGTTGCCTGAAATCTCAGCACACAGTTTTTTCACCAATCTTGATGAAACTTTCAGGTAATGATCAGTACACCAATCCCACTTGGCTCGCCAAATCTCGTTCTTCTAGGTGAAACCGTTAGTTGGCAGTAACCGGTTTCATTTTGAGGGTTTCACTCTGTTTTCTCCTATAGGGATACATGTATTTGGAACTCTAAATCAAACACGGTTTTGTGCTAGCTCTTTGAAACTTGACACAATAAAGCAGTTTCAAGTTCTATCTCTATGGTTTGTTTGCTGTTGATGTAGCCCTAAGCAGAGACTGGCGAGAATCACTTTCATGGAAAGGGCCTGCCAAGCTTCCAAAAAACTACGAGTTGCCTGAAATCTCAGCACACACTTTTTCATCCAATCTTGATGAAACTTTCAGGTAATGATCAGTACACCAATCCCACTTGGCTCGCCAAATCTCGTTCTTCTAGGTGAAACCGTTCGTTGGCAGTAACCGGTTTCATTTTGAGGTTTCACTCTGTTTTCTCCTATAGGGATACATGTATTTGGAACTCTAAATCAAACACGGTTTGTGCTAGGTTTTTGAAACTTGACACAATAAAGCAGTTTTCAAGTTCTATCT
>NW_027521576.1:0-70482 GCF_052094955.1 Ictidomys tridecemlineatus
GCAGAGAGAAGAATGTGGAGACTAGGGTGCAGAAGGACTGTTGCAGAGAGCAAAGGTTGGAGACTAAGGTGCAGAAAGACTATTTCAGAGAAGAGAGTGTGGAGACTGGGGTGCAGAACAACCGTTGCAGAGAGCAGAGGTTGGAGACTGAGGTGTAGAAGGATTGTTACAGAGAGAAGAGGTTTGAGACTGAGGTGAAGAAGAATCGTTATAGAGAGAAGAGGTTGGAGACTGGGGTGCAGAAGGCCTGTTAGAGAGAGCAGAGATTGGAGACTGGGTGCAGAAGGCCTGATACAGAGAGCAGAGTTTGGAGACTGGATTGCAGAAGGACTGTTACAGATAGCACAATTTCGAGACTCGGTTGCAGAAGGATCTTACAGAGAGCATTTTGGAGACTGAGGTTCTGAAGGAGTTTTACAGAGAGCAAAGTTTGGAAACTCGGGTGCAGAAGGATCTTTGCAGAGAGCACATTTTTAAGACTGAGGTGCAGAAGGACTGTTTCAGAGTGCCAATGTTGGCTCCTGGGTGTGCAGAAGGACTGTTACTAGAGCAGATTTTAGAGACTTAGGTGCAGAAGGATCGTAGCAGAGAGCACAGGTTGGAGACTGGGGTGCAGAAGGCCTGTTAAAGAGAGCAGAGGTTGAAAACTGGGAAGAAGAAGGCCTGTTACAGAGTGCAGAGTTTGGAGACTGGAGTGCAGAAGGACTGTTACAGAGAGCAGCGTTTGGACAATGGGTTTCAGAGGTCTTACAGAGAGCAGAGGTTGGAGACTGAAGTGCAGAAGGACTTTTCTAGAGAGTAGAGTATGGAGCGTGGGGTGCAGAAAGAGTGTTACAGAGAGCAGAGTTTGGAGATTGGGGTGCAGAAGAACTGTTACTGAGAGCAGAGGTTAGAGACTGGGGTGCAAAATGACTGTTTTAGAGAGAAGAGTTTAGAAACTGGGGTGTAGAAGGACCGATGCAGAGAGCAGATGTTGGAGACTGGGGTGCAGAAGGACTATTAAAGAGAGCCGAGGTTGGAGACTGAGGTGCAGAAAGATCATTTCTGAGAGCAGAGGTTTGAGACTGGGGTGCAGAAGGACTGATAGAGATTGCAGAACGTGGAGACTGAGGTGCAGAAGGACTTTTACAGAGAGGAGAGTTTGAGACTGGGGTGAAAAAGGATTCTTACAGAGAGCAGAGGATGGAGACTGGGGTGCAGAAGGATCGTTGCAGAGAGCAGATGTTGGAGAATGAGGTGCAAATGGATCGCTGCAGAGAGCAGAGGTTTCAGACTGAGGCTTAGAAGACTGTTAAAGAGAATAGAGTTTGGAATATTAGGTGAAGAAGGACTGTTACAGAAAGCAGAGTTTGGCAACTGGGGTGCCGAAGGACCATTATAGAGAGAAGAGGTTGGAGACTGTGGTAAAAAAGGACTGTTAGAGAGAGCAGAGTTTGGAGACTTTGGTGTAGAACGACCGTTGTAGAGAGCACATTTTTGAGACTAGGGTGCAGAAGGACTGTTTCAGAGAGCAGACGTTGGAGACTGAAATGCAGAAGATTGTTAGAGAGAGCAGAGGTTGGAGACTGTGGTACAGAAGGAACATTAAGAGAGCGAAGGTTGGAGACTGAGGTGCAGAAGGACTTTTACAGAGAGCCCAGGTTAAATACTGGGGTGCAGAAGGACTGTTACAGAGAGCAGAGGTTGGAGAAAGGGATGCAAAAGAATCTTACAGAGAGCAGAGTCTGGAGACTGGGGTGCAGAAGGACTTTTGCAGAGAGCAGGGGTTGGAGACTGAGGTGCAGAAGGATCGTTGCAGAGAGAAGAGGTTGAAACTGGGGTTCAGAAAGCCTGTTACAGAGAGCAGAGGTTGGAGACTGAGGTTTAGAAGGAGTGTTAAAGAGAGCAGAATTTGGAGACTGAGGTGCAGAAGGATTTGTACAGGGAGAAGAGGTTGGAGACTGAGGTGTAAAAGGACTGTTACAGAGAGCAGAGGTTGGAAACTGTGGTACAGAAGGATCGTTCCAGAGAGCAGAGGTTGGAAACTGAGGTGAAGAAGGATCGTTGGAGAGAGCAGAGGTTGGAGACTGAGGTGCAGAAGAACAGTTACACAAAGCTTAATTTGTAGACTGAGGTAAGAAAACAGTTACAGAGAGCACAGATTGGAGAGAGGGGTGCAGAAGAAATGTTGCAGTTAGCAGAGATTGAGACTGTGGTACAGAAGTACTGTTACAAAGAGCAGAGGCTGGAGACTGAGGTGCAGAAGGAATGTCACAGAGAGCAGAATTTGGAAACTGGGGTGGAGAAGGATCTTATAAAGAGCAGAGGCTGGAGCCTGGGGTCAGAAAGACTGTTGCAGAGAACAGACGTTGGAGGCTGGGGTGCAGAAGGATCGTTGCAGAGAGCAGAGGTTAGAGACTGGGCTATAGAAGGACTGTTGCAGAGAGTAGAGGTTGGAGACTGGGGTGCAGAAAGACTGTTACAGATAGCGCAGTTTCGAGAGTGGGTTGCAGAAGGATCTTACACAGAACATTTTGGAGACTGAGGTTCAGAAGGTCTGTTACAGAGAGGTTGGAAACTGGGGTGCAGAAGAATTGTTGCAGAGAGCAGCGTCTTCAGACTGAGGTGCAGAAGGACTGTTGCACAGAGCAGATATTGGATCCTGGGGTGCAGAAGGACTGTTAAAGAGAGCAGAGTATAAAGACTGGGGTGCAGAAAAATCGATGCAGAGGGCAGAGGGCCTGTTAAAGAGAGCAGAGTTATAAGACTGGGGTGCAGAAGGCCTGTTACAGAGAGTAGAGTTTGGAGAATTGGTTGCAGAAGGATCTGACAGAGAGCAGAGTATGGAGACGGATGTGCATAAGGACTTTTACAGAGAGTAGATTTTGGAGACTGAGGAGAAGAAGGAATGTTGTAGAGACCAGAGGTTGGAGACTGATGTCCGGACGAATTGTTACAGAGATCAGAGGGTGGAATCTGGAGTGCAGAATAAGTGTTACAGAGAGAAGAGTTTAGAGATTGGGGTGCAAAAGAACTGTTACCGAGAGCAGAGGGTAGAGACTGGGGTGCACAGGACTGTTGCAGAGAGTAGAGGTTGGAAACTGAGGTGCAGAAAGATCGTTGCAGAGAGAAGAGGTTGGAGACTGGAGTGCAGATGTTCTGTTACAGAGAGGAGAGTTTGAAAACTGGAGTGCAGAAGGCCTTTTACATAGAGCAGAGGTTGGAGACTGGGGTGCAGAAGGACTGTTACAGATAGCACAGTTCGGAGACTGGGGTACAGAAGAATCGTTGCACAGAGCAGAGGTTTCAGACTGAGGTATTAAAGGACAGAGAGCATAAGATTGAGTCTGAGGTGCAGAAGACTATTACAGAAAGAAGAGGTTGGCAATTGGGGTGCAGAAGGACCGTTACATAGAGAAGAGGTTGGAGACTGCGGTAACGAAGGACTGTTACAGAGAGCAGAGTTTGGAGACTGTGGTGCAGAAGGACCATTGCAGGGAGCAGAGGATGGAGCCTTGGGAGAAGAAGGATTATTGCAGAGAGCAGATATTGGAGACTGGGGTTCAGAAGGACTGTTTCAGAGAGTAGAGGTTGAAGACTGAGGTGAAGAAGGACTTTTACAGAGAGCAGAGGTTGGAGACTGGGGTGCAGAAGGATTCTTATAGAGAGCAGAGGATGGAGACTCGGGTGCATAAGGAGTGTTACAGAGAGCAGAGTTTGGAGATTCTGGTTCAGAAGAACTGTTAAAGAGAGCAGAGTTTTTAGACTGGTGTTCAGAAGGATTGTTACAGAGTGCAGAGGTTTGATTCGGGTGCAGCAGGACTGTTACAGATAGTATAGCTTAGAGACAGGTGTGCAGAAGAACTGTTACAGAGAGCAGAGGTTGGAGACTGCGGTGCAGAAGGCCTGTTACAGAGAGCATTGGTTGGAGACTGAGGTTCAGAAAGATCCTTACAGAGAGCAGAGTTTGGATAGTGAGGTGCAGAAGGACTGTTAAAGATAGCAGAGGTTGGACACTGAGTTGCAGAAAGATTGTTACAGAGAGCAGAGGTTAGAGACTGAGGTGCAGAAGGACTGTTCCAGAGAGCAGAGTTTGATGCTTGGGGTGCAGAAATATCGTTGCAGAGAGAAGAGGTTGGAGACTGAGGTGCAGAAGCACTTACAGAGAGGAGAGGTTGGAGACTGGGGTGCAGAAAGACAGTTTCAGAGAGCATAGGTTGGAGACTGGGGTGCGGAAGAAATGTTGCAGAGAGCATAGATTTGAGACAGGGGTGCAGAAGCACTGTTGCAGAGAGCAGAGGTTGGAGACTGGGGTGCAGAAGGACTGTTGCAGAGAACAGAGGATAGAGACTTGGGTGCAGAAGAACCGTTGCAGAGAGGAGAGTTTTGAGACTGAGGTGCAGAAGGTTTGTTACAGAGAGCAGAGGTTGGATACTGGGGTGCAGACGGACTTTTACAGAGAGCAGAGTTTGGAAACTGGAGTGCAGAGGGATCTTAGAGAGATCAGACGTTGGAGACTGATGGCAGAAGGACTGTTGCAGATAGCAGAGGTTAGAGAATGAGGTGCGGAATGGTCGTTTCAGAGAGAAGAGTTTGGAGACTGGGGTAAAGAAGGCCTGTTACAGAGAGCAGAGGTTGGAGACTGGAGTGCTGAAGGCCTGTTACAGAGAGCAGATGTTGTAGACTGGGGTGCAGAAGGACTGTTACAGATAGCACAGATTATAGACTGGGTTGCAGAAGGATATTATGGAGAGCAGAGTTTGGAGACTGAGGTGAAGAAGGGCTGTTACAGAGAGCAGAGTTTGGAGACTGTGTTGCAGAATGATTGATGCAGAAAGAAGAGTTTCCAGACTTAGGTGCTGAAGGGCTGTTGCAGAGAGCAGATGTTCGAGAGTGGGGTGCAGAAGGAATCTTTCAGATAGCAGAACTTGGAGACTGGAGTGCAGAAAGATCCTTTCAGGGAACAGAGGTTGGAGACTGGGGTACAGAAGGCCTGTTAAAGATATCACAGTTTAGAAACTGGTGTGCAGAAAGATATTATAGAGAGCAGAGTTTGAAGACTGAGGTGCAGAAGTACTGTTACAGAGAGCAGAAGTTGGAGACTGGGGTGCAGAATAATTGTTGCAGAGAGCAGAGTTTTCAGATTGAGGTGCAGAAGGACTGTTGCAGAGAGTAGATGTTCGATACTGGGTTGCAGAAGGAGTGTTTCAGAGAGTAGAACTTGGAGAATGGGGTGGAGAAGGATTGTTGCAGGGAGCAGAGGTTGGATACTGGGGTGCAGATGGAAAGTTACAGAGAGCATAGTTTGGATATTGGGGTGCAGAAGAAATGTTGCAGAGAGCATAGATTTGTGACTGGGGTGCACAAGGACTATTACAGACAGCATAGATTGGAGACTGTGTCACAGAAGGACTGTTAAAGAGAGCAGAGGTTGGAGACTGGGTTGCAGAATGACTAATACACAAAGTAGAGTTTGGAGACTGGGGTGCGGGAGGACCATTACAGAGATCAGAGTTTGGAGACTGAGGTATAGAAGGGCTGTTACAGAGAGCAGATGTTGGAGACTGGGGTGCAGAAATTTTGTTACAGAGACCAGAGTTTGGATACTGGGTTTCAGAAGAACTGTTACAGAGAGAAGATATCCGAGACTTGCTTCAGAAGAATCTTACAGAGAGCAGAGTTTGGAGACTGAGGTGCAGAAGGACTGTTGCAGAGAGCAGAGGTTGGAGACTGAGGTTCAGAATGATCGTTTTAGAGAGAAGAGGTTGGAGACTGTGGTGAAGAAGGCGTGTTACAGAGAGCAGAGGTTGGAGACTGGGGTGCTGAAGGCCTGTTATAGAGAGCATTTGTTGGAGACTGGGGTGCAGAAAGACTGTTAAAGATATCACAGTTTGTAGACTGGTGTGCGGAAGTGTATTATAGAGAGCAGAGTTTGGAGACTGAGGTGCAGAAGGACTGTTACAGAGAGCAGAGTTTGGAGACTTGGTTGAAGAATGATTGTTGCAGAGAGCAGAGTTTTCAGACTTAGGTGCAGAAAAACTGTTGCAGAGAGCAGATGTTCGAGAGTTGAGTGCAGAAGACTCTTTCAGAGAGCAGAACTTGGAGACTGGTGTGCAGAAGGATTCTTGCAGGGAGCAGAGGTTAGAGACTGGGGTGCAGATGGCCTGTTACAGATATCACTGTTTGGAGACTAGTGTGCAGAACGATATTATAGAGAGCAGAGTTTGGAGACTGAGGTGTAGAAGGACTGTTAAAGAGAGCAGAGGTTGGAGACTGGGGTGCAGAATGATTGTTGCAGAGAACAGAGTTTTCAGACTGAGGTGCAGAAGGAGTGTTGCAGAGAGCAGATTTTTGAGACTGGGGTGCAAAAAGAGTGTTATTGAGAGCAGATTTTGGAGACTGGGGTGTTGAAGGATTGTTGCAGGGAGCAGAGGTTGTAGACTGGGTTGCAGAAAGCCTGGTACAGAGAGCAGAGCTTTGACACTCTGGTGCAGAATGATTGCTGATAGCTGGTGAGCCTCCTTCTGGACACCTTCTTTTCCACACAGTCCATCAGGCCCTCTCTCCTCACCCTGCTTTCTTTTGGCTTTGTGAGCACCTGTGACTTCCACAGTCACTCTAAGCCATGACTTCCAGGCCTATCTCCTGGGAACCTGTCTTGCTGCCTCCTGGAATCTCCTTGAAGAGACACTGAAGGTACCCAGACTCCAGGCCCAACCTCTTTTCCTCCTTTGCTCTCCCCAGACACGCTCCTTCTCATTTTTTTATGTTTTAATGAGTGATCCCACTGCCACTCAGCTACCCCACAGACCAGGTGCCCTCTTGTGTCCTTGTCACCAGGACTTTAAAGTGCTCCACCCAGGGCTCCTCTTCAGAGCTTTTCCCCAAGCTCCAAATGTCACATCTTCAGTTATCAGATATTTCCTTTTAATCTTGTTTTGGCACCGGATTACTCTCTCTGACTACATGAAGGTATTCTAACCAAAGCACATGGACTGTAGAGACTATTATGGCTTAGAAATAAGGTATCCCCCCACCAAAAGCTCAGGGTCAGCCACAGTACCAGTGTTCAGAGGTGAAATGATTAGACTGTGAGACTTGTGACCTAAACTGTGGATCCATCCATTTTGTGGGTAAATTATCTGAAAGGCCCACTGTACTGAGAGGAGTGTGGGAAGGTGGAGTGTGGCTTAGGACATGCCCTGGGGAATCACATCTTGTCCCCTGCGAACTGTCTCCTCCTGTCCCCTCCCCAGCCCCAACCTTCTGGCTGCCATGAGCTAGGGACGCTTCCCTTCTTGTTCCATTCTACCTCGGCGTCCCACCTCATCTCAGGCCTGCAGCAATGGGTCAGCTGGCCCCAGACAAACCACCAAGCCAAGAGGCCAGAGTGCATCTCCCCCTCCCGGTTGTTTTGGTTAGGCCTGTGATAACTGTGGCAACCGTGGACTGACCCAGGGAGTAGGTGTTATGAGTGGATTGGACCCACAACAGTTTCCTAAATCCACAGATTCTGTCATTTTCAGAGCTCAAGCCATTTCCTTCTGGATGGCCTGTTTCCAGCCTGCCTTCACCTAGAATGTGGTGTACTAGTGACTATTGAGATTCTCCAGCCGTCCTGGTCCTGCCCATTTGCACACCACAGCTAGCTCCTAGGCAGCCAGACCCATGGACCTCCTGCTGCCCACTGAGGAGAGAAGAGAGATTTTCTGAGGACCCTGTTAGAAGTCCACTCTTATTTTTTTTTTAAAGACCACACTCAGAGGGCATGTTTCAGGCAGTCTTTCACATGTGTCTTTGAGAAATCAGACTCACAATTATTTTGTGATTCTCTCCCAGGATCCAATAACCACCGCTCTACTCCCTACTTCTCTGAGATCAACTTTTTAGCTTCCACAAAGAAGTGAAAAACTGCTATTTCTCTTTATGTGTCTGGCTTATTTCACTTAATATAATTTCTCCCATGAGCTAGTTTTAAATAGAAACTGCACAACAAATTCTTTTATGTCAGATTTAAATTTTATTCTGAAGAGATAATTAGAATTGGTCACATATGTTTATGTAGGAAAATGCTCATTAAAATATATATAGGACTGGAGATGATCTGAATGTTTAGCCAAAGGGGAGAGATTAAGTTTATTTAAGAGAGATGTAAGTTTATTGATCATCTCAATAGATGCAGAAAAAGCATTTAACAAAATATAGCACCTCTACCTGTCAAAACAGTAGAAACACTAGGGACAGAAGGAACTTTGTAAAAGCATTGTAAAAGCTATCTATGCTTAACACAAGGCAGCATCATTCTAAGTGGAGAAAGGTTGAAAGCATTCACTCTAAAAACCTGAAGCAGACAGGGTGCCCCCTCTTTCACCACTTCTATTCAACTTCATCCTTGAAATTGCCAGAGCCATTGGACAAAAGAAAGAAATTAAAGGTATACAAATAGGTCAAGAATAATTCAAATCTCACTCTTTGCTGATAGGATCATGTCATCTTCTTAAACTTTTTATTAGAGCATAATAGTTATACATAGAAGTTGTGTTGATTTGGAAAAGATCCTACGTGCATGAAATCTGACTTACTCCATTCAGTCCCCACCCTCCATCTCCCTCCCCTTCCCGCCCCTATTCTTCTTTCACTACTGATCTTTCTTTGGGTCATTTATCTGTTAATTTCTGACTGGTGCTTTCTACATATACATACAGGTGCAGTCCTCTGTTGTAGACTTCCATGTGCACATAACATGATCTGCGTAAAAACCTTTCACATTTCCTCCCTTCTTAAACCTCTCTGCCCTCTCATTCTCTTTCTACTCCACTGATCTTCCCTATATACTTAAGATAGCCAGTCCAACCCCACTTCATCAACTTCTTTCCTCTATTTTGCTCTGACCCTGATAATTTCAGCATTGTACAGGAATAGTTAACTTCTGCCTTTCCGAACACAGAGATCAAGACTGATGTAAAATGAGAAACACTCTACATTGGAAAACACTGAAGGCAACACCGACTTCTTCTGCAGATGATGACTCTGCATTGTAAATTTTTTTCTTAACATTTGAAATGAAAATGAACTTCTCCAAAAATCCTATGTTTACATAAAAGGACAACAGGAGACAGAGATTACTGAGACAGTGAGAAATGACTTCACACCGTGATGAGGTCGAATGGCATTCTGTTGGCTTCTAGCAATTCTCTGGTTTCTCCCACCCACCATCACCCCTGAAAATGTGTGCAGCTCCATGGGTCTGATTCCCTGAGACCAGTCCCAAAGGTTATCAGTCTCCAGGCTGCTTTTCATTCGATATTATTTGCCATGTTGCTGCAGATTAACAGGCCTGTTTGGGGTGCTCTCAGTCCATTTTCATCATGGTCTCTTTTTTCTCTTTTTTGTAGCTATGACAACATTGGAAATGAGCAATCAATCATTTGTCACTGAATTCATCTTCTTGGGATTTTCTAACCACTCCAACCTACAGAGCTGGTTCTTCCTTCTCTTTCTGGTCATTTACCTGACCACTCTCCTGGGGAACATGCTCATAATAGTGGCCACCAGGGTCAGTCCTGCTCTCCACATTCCAATGTACTTTTTCCTCAGCAATTTGAGCTTCTTGGACGTCTGCTACACATCCACCACCCTTCCAGTACTACTGGTGAACTTCTTCTGGGAAAAAAAGGCCATTTCTTATGAGGGCTGCCTTTCCCAGATCTTCTTCTTGGTGACAAGTGCTGGCACAGAAGGATTCTTACTGGCTGTGTGGCCAGTATGACTGCTGTGTGGCCACCTGCCGTCCTCCTCAGTACCCAATCATCATGAGTGTGAAGGTCTGTGTTGGCCTGGTGACTGGTTCCTGGCTGTGTGGGCTGGTGAATTTGGTCACACACACGGTGCTGGCCATCACACTCACTCTGTGTGGGCCCCACCATATCAACCACTTTCTCTGTGACACCCAATTGTTCTTGAAGCTCTCCTGCTCAGACATCTCTGTCAACGAGTCTGCGCTCCACGTTGTCAGTGCCACCATGGGCCTGAGCCCCTGCCTCTTCACTGCAGGCTCCTACGCACTCATCATGGAGGCCATCCTGGGGATTCCCTCTGCCCAGGGCAGGAGGAAGGCTTTCTCCACCTGTGCATCCCCCCTCACTGTTGTGGTGGTCTTCTATGGAACAGCCAACTTCCACTACGACAGGCCCAGAGAAGTCTGGACACGGACACCCTGGTCTCTGTGCTCTTCTGTGTGGTGACCCCTATGTTTAAGCCCATCATTCACAGCCTGAGAAGAAACGAGGTCCAGAGTGCCCTGAAGAAGCTGGATGGGAGACAGACTGTATAGTGAGATTATAACTAGATGATGGTTTCATTCTAGGAAATGTCTTAGTTGTAGAAATATGTGAACTCTTCAGCAGCAATTACAAGAGTGCTCTCTCCATACACAGTGTCTCATGACCACTGTTGTGCCCCTCCAACCAGGGGAAGCACACTGTGCTAAGTATGTGACACATTGTGACCTCACCTGGGTTCTCTAATCCACAGGTATTTCAGAATATTTTTATTACTTTTCTCTCCAAAAACCCTTATACCCAAAGCAGTCAATCTCCTTTCTCCCAATATTGCATTTCTAGCCAACACTAGTGAATGTGAAGTGCTATGTGCAATGTGACTTTGGCTTGCATTTTCCTAATAGATCTTGATTCTAAGTTTTAAATAAACATTATTTCTGTGTTTCTCCTTAACATGTGGAAAGACCCATGTATACACTCGAGTTTCTGTTGATATTTCTAATGAAGTAATCTGTTTTCTAATGAAGTAATCTGTTGATATTTCTAATGAAGTAATCCAAAAGGCGTATGCCTTTTGGATCTGACTCCTTTCACTTAGGATGTTTGCAATTTTCAGTTATATTGTAGCTTGTATTAGTATTTTAGTTTATTCCTTCTTATTGTGACTTATTTCCATTTTATGAAAATGCCACATTTCTTTGTTCATTTTCCACTTGATAGTAATTTTTGCTTTGTGTCTGTGTGGGTGTCGTACTACAGATTGAACCCGGACCCTCCTGCACACTAAACAATGTTCTACCACTAAGCCAAAGCCCAACCCTTTTAAAAATTTTGTTCTGAGACAGGGTCTTGCAAATTTGCCCAGGTTGTCGCTGAATTTGTGATCCTCCTGCCTCAGCTTCTTGAGTAGCTAGATTACAGACCTGCCTGGTAATTTTCACTTTTTGACTAATATGAATAAGATTCGTATATATAATATGAACATTATGTATAATATGAACCTTATATGAACATTCATGTACAAATCACTGGTGGACAACTTTTTTATTTATCTTGAGTTTGTAAGTAGGAGTGGAAGAAGTGGATCATTAACTCCATATTTAACTTTCTGAAGAAGTTCCAGATCATTTTCAGACCAGTGGAACCAGCTTACCTTATTATTAAGAGTGGTGAATAAAGCTTCTGATTTCTTCACTCCCTTAACAACACATCATTATCATTCCTTTTATTGTGACGACCCTGAAATGTGTGAAGTGCTTTCTCAAATGTGCTTTAGCTTTGCCTTTCTCTGATGGCTAATCATTCTAAGATCTTTTAGGAGTACTGTTAATGTGTCTCTCCTAAGCATGAGGAAAACCCCATTGTATTATGGGAAATTTTATGTTTTAGAAACTTACCTCTTTATCTAATACTTTTATTTTTATTTTTGTGCAGTAAAATACTACAAGACTTTCAAGCTTGTTGTCTTTTCTCCATCTGTGCCCGAAAGAGTTGTTTGATGACTCTTTTTTTCCCCTACTTTTAAACTCCATAGCAAACAATGTCTTCACCAGGTCATGAGCATCAGCAGAATAATAAAATTAAGGGGCACGAAGTCATACAGGGTTTGGTAAGGTATCAGCCCTTAGAAGGAGTGGATCAGCTGAAGATAGTGGGGATGCTTTTAATATTGTGGCTTATGATATCTTTCCATCGGGCAAAGTATGTAACATGAAGGAAAAACTTCATATGCCGTGTGAAATCCATCCCAATAAGTGTACACCCACCCTGACCCCTTCTCTCCCTAGGAGAAAGGAAAGGCAGTCTTGATATTTCTGCCACCCACAACTTCTTAGCATAAATCTCACTCTGAACTTCGCTCACCCACATCCCAGAAGAGAGAGGACGCTGATCTTCTCGCTGCATGCTGGGAACAAGTGTTTGCCAAGACATTAATGAATCCAACAGCGAATTAACTGCTCTCCATTGTTGCAGTTGAACTCAAGCCGTTGCCCTTGAATTGTGTTTGCACACTGAGGAGTCCCAGAGCAGCTGCAGAGGAAAGGCTCCATGCATATTCCCAACAGGTAAGCCTCAGACCTCTATAAAAGTCCATCACAGGAAAATGAATTGTGAGAGATCAGAGGATTTTGACTTCTTCATGAGGCCACAGATATGCGGCAGGCAACTTTCAGAATAACAGGTCCGTTTTGTGGTGAATGGAGACCAACAGCCAGTTTTAGCAAGAGCTTTTTTGCAGCCCAGGTGCTAGTATGGAGAGCAGCAAGGGCCACACCAAAACCAGAAATCTACGCCTCTCTGTGAGAGTTGCTGGTAAGTAGTTTATTTAACATCACAATTTTCAAAAACACTATCCCAGAATCAGGATATACCTACACCTTAAAAATATATTACAGAATATTTTACATATTTTCATTACCATTTTGATGGCATTTATGTAATGACCTATCATAGCACCTTTTCTATGTGTGTCTAAGTTTCCACAATACTACTTGTATTGACAGAGTAGAAATAACTTCAGAGGTTATCACAAAACCTGAGGGATTTAGCATGATGCCTCCAGTACTGGAAGAAAACCCAAAACATAACCAGAAACCCTGGAATGCCTAAATTCCTTAAGTGAGATGATGTGTGTGGAAAATTACTTATGATAAACAATAGATAATGCTAAGTGTTAATCCTCTGCTTTTGATGAGCAGGACTAAAAGGAACAATTTTTAGGGAGAAAGTATAGGGACACATTCTCATTATGATACAATATAGCATAATAATAGACCTACCAAAATATCTGTTTAAATAAAAATTATTATTGTAGAAGAAGTTATGTTTAGAAACGTATTCATTCACTAACTAGGGGTATTCATCTTTATCTTACAACACATGGATTTTTGGGGAGGTAAGTTGCAAGCAATTTATTAACTGTAGTAAGTCCCTGAAGCTTGTGAGTAATCTACTTCATACACAACCCCCCTCCTTTAGAAATATTATATTTTGGGGTCAGTCATAAGTGACTTCATTCTCGGTCACCTGACTTTGAGATGACTGATTGGGAAAGAAAGGTGCAGAGCTGCTTCTTCTGTGGGAACTGAGCCGATGGTCTCCATAAGGGATATGTTTAGGAGACAGGAGACACTGAGTTCCTCAGAAGCCGCTGGGCTATACTGCCTCACTTATGCCCACAGAGGCTTTATTATTCTCAGCAAGATATCTGCACCAGAACCACTGAACAGAAATGTCCTCTCGCCTCTGTCAAGTCTCTTTTAGATCCTTTAGGTCCCACACAGTACCGTCTTCAAAGAATCTTTTAAAAACTCTGCTCTATGGATGTACTTGACAGACCTTCTTCATTCTTCAAACATTTACTGAGTGCACATTTACACAAGATATTGCCCTAGTGTTTAGAACACAATTGAGAGGCCCAACTAGTACCTGAAGTAGCGCATATTCAAGATGGAATGAGGGGCTTTGACGAGTATTAAGTGCTCCATTCCCAGAGCTGCCCAAGCAAACACTAAGAGAAAATAATGATAATTTGTAGATTACATAGAATTGTTACCAAATTTCCTGCACATATTGAGTTCATCTTGCCATTAGATTGTAAGTTGGTTGAAGGACAGTGTCGGAGACAAGCTCCAACAGGGGGTCTCAGGAGACGAATGGATTGTGAGGAGACGGCGAAAGAGGGGGTAGAGAAACAACACAGAAACCAAAGTGAAGGTGTTGATCCCAATCTTTACTTGTGAAGTTGATCATATATACTTTTCATTTTTGCAGGCTTACAGTACTTTGTGGTTACAAAACAGGAATCATTATTCAAACAAAACAAAATATTACGTAGCTACAATTAGAATAGAAGAATGTATCTTGGATTATGCATAAGCAAGCATTTGTACTTTCAGTTCGAGTTTTGCTTTGAGCTGTTTCTGCTTTTAATAATAGTTACAAATGTCCCAAACTATTGGCCTATACTTTGACTATTCTTTCTTGACTTACCGACTGGAAACGGTGCCATGGTTATGGCAAGTAGTTGATTTGTTATTACTTGTAACCAAACAAAAGTAAGAGCACAAACCATTGTGCACAGGAACAAGAACCAGTTGCCCAGTACTAAGCACTAATCTTCTTAACATGAATTTTCCTTCTCTAGATTTTAATTTAATTTCTCAAAAACTTCCTTGACAGGAATACAAGGAGTTTTTCTTTAGACATTAACAATTTACACTCCACAGCTAAATCATTGCATTTAGAGCAAACAGATCTATGCTTTAGAAGTAGTTGCATTAATTGGGAAAGTCATGATTTTTCCTTTATACTTAATGGTCATATGAGAAATCAAAACTATACTTATTAAAGGAATACAAAAACAAATCAGCCCATTCCCAGAAACATACTGCGCTCCTCCAGAGGATGGACGCCTTGCTCCATCCACCTCAGTAGGGCCTTGCCATTGCCTGAGTCAGGGGAGGGGCAAAGCAGGACAGGGATCAGATCTTATCCTCTTTGGGTTTCTTAGTAGATCTGGCTTAAGACTAAATTAGACCTTGTATAGGTACAAAATTGGTTTGAATTGAAACTAACCACTACCAACAAAAGAAATTTTAAAATCCTAAATGGAAAAGAGAATTTTTTTTATTTTGAAGAATTTTATAACTAGAAGGCTCTGACATATCGTAAGAGGTAATAATTTGTCTTCCCTTTCCTCTTTATGCTAGAAGAAGCACAGGTGAAATTAAAAGAACTGAAAGAGCTGGCACAGTGGTGCACGCCTGTAACCCAGCAGCTCAGGAGGCTGAGGCAGGAGGATAGAGAGTTCAAAGACAGCCGCAGCAAAAACAAGGCACCAAGAAACTCAGTGAGACCCTGTCTCTGAATAAAATATAAAATAGGGCTGGGGATGTGGCTCAGTGGTCAAGCCCCTGACTTCAATCTCTGGTAACTGCCCCCCTACACCCTGGCCCCCAAAAAACAGAACTGAAAGAGATGTTAAATGCTGACTTGAGTGCTGAATCTGCAAGACAGGAGGGAAGCTTTTTCCTGGTGAATTTGTTAAGATTTTAAACCTACCAGTTAGGGGTAAGGGCATCCCTGCATGTTAGGTGAAAGAGCCCAGCCTCCCCCAAAGTGTGTCCTTGGACCAGCATCACTGGGAACACTTGGAACTCACTGACTTAGGCCAACTGTTCTGCACAATGACCTCTGATCTTTCCCTCGGCTCCAAGCACCCACACCACATGGAAGGATATGAGGACAACTCTGGGCCAGGCCAGATAGCTCATAGATTTCACAGTAATAAATTCACATTGCCACAAGCACCTGAAATCATTCAGATATTTTTCTGAATAAATTGACCTTTTACTGTGTGTGTGTGTGTGTGTGCGTGTGTGCGTGTGTGTGTGTGTGTGTGTGTGTGTGTGTGTGTGTGTGTCTTAAGCAATTTACTGGGCAACATGAAAATTGGATTTAAAAATTTTAATCATTGCTTGTGCTATTGAGATCAAATAGGAATCATTGTTTCCCTGATGTGCATAAGGGTTTTCATGATCACTCCATTCTTCGTCGTTTTGGTCATGCCCATTTTTTTTTTTTTTTGGTTTGAGGAAATGAATCCCTAAATTTAGTCAGCAAAACATTTTATTTATTGCCAAAGCAAAAAAAAAAAGTTCTTCTTTTAAGACTCTAGACTTTTTTATTTTATTTTGTTTATATTTAGATTTTGAAATTAGTTGTGCTTAACTGAAGCACCGACTTTCTATTGAAATTTAAATACTTTAAGCTTATTAAGGCCCTGAGATTTGGAATTTTAATGAAAGCTGTGTTGGCCTATTAATCAAGTGCAATGAATTATTAGAACCAAAGACAAGAATGTCTGGGCATTGAAGATAATAAGACAGTTTACTAATATATGGTATTATCATTAGGTATCAAAGTATCACTACAAATAATAGTTATTACATGATAAATTTTCTGAGTCAATTTCTTTTTTTGTTTTTTAAATCATAATTTTAATACATATTAAATGTACAAATTAATGTACATTATGCAAATTAAAGGGATTCATTGATGTTTCCCTACTTGCATTAATATATTGTGCATTAATTTCAATTCTTTTTTCTGTAAAATAGGGATAATAGGTTATCTTATAGGTTGTTGTGTAAACCAAAGAAGTTAATGCATGTAAAAGTCTTATAGGCATTTAATAAGTGTTAGGTTTTTTTTGTCTAATGTGTGTCTCTATTCGTTACTCTATTTGAAAAATCCTGATGGATTCAGGTATGTAAAAATTCATCTTTTCAAAGAAATTAACTGAGTTTTGATAGAATGGATTATCCGAAATTCAATCTAATTTTTACAGAAAACATGCCACTTTTAAACTATATTAAACAAGGTTTTTAAAGTCAGGAATTTATGCGTATTGAAGAAATCTAAGAAGACTCACACTCAAATTATTTTTGTATGAAATATGCCCTAGATGATTATGATGATTATGGTTATTATTATTGCAGAGCAGAGGGTTTACTATTAAGTTGATCTAATTCCTATGCTGCATTATATAAATTCTAAGGAGCAAGTACATATTGTGTCACAAAGTGTCATTCATGAATTATGATTGTTAATAATGTATTCTAATGGTGACCATTATGATGATCCAATCTAATGCCCTACATTAATAAAGAGCATAGAAGATAAGGAAAATTGTTTGGGTATCATCCTTCACCCTACCCCACACCCGTGACCTACAAGAAATTAGCCAGTAAAACCAAGGAAAAACTTATATGTAGATAAAATTATATAAACATACATTGGGAGATTTATTTAATGCCCCATGAAATTGTCCCTCCTGAACTGACCTTTATATTTAAGACCTTTACAATATCAGTATGCACAACTTCAGAGATTGTATTTTTAAATCCCTGAACATTTACGTTTAGTTTTCCCTTTTACACATCCACAGACTATGTATCATTTTCCCATAGTAAAATCTGCTGGAACTGCCTTCTATGTGGAATTTTATTTCTTTTTCTGAAAACATCTAGATATCTACCTATAAAAGAGATTGTCATATTGATCTTTTTGATACGAGGAGTTAAAAGAAAGTACGTGTCACTGATTTCTAAATGACTTGAAGTTCATCCAGGTAGTTGATAGAGAAAACAGAGAATGTAAGAAATGTCAAGTACATGTAGCTTCCAGCTCCATTTCAAAGTTTATTTATTGTAAATCAATGCTAATAAAGTAACCTCTTGTTTAGGGAAAATATTTAGAGAAAGCGATACCTACAACTGAACTAGATAGTGTTGTGTTTTTAGTCATTTCTGGATAAACTTTTACTACAATTTTCGTGAACACCAAGTATCACAAGAATCCATACTTTCTCTATTTCCTTCTCTACTTTCTCTATTCTCCTGGGGGATTTTATATTCACCCTTTGCTGTAACAGTTGCCTTCAAGACAATGACTCCCAAATCCACACCTGCAGTTCTAGGCTGTCTGTGAAGGGCATTTCCACGTGATTATCCCACAGATAACTCACATTCAACATTACTCAAATCAAACCCACCAAAGCCTCCTCTACATCTGCTATTCCTCACATATTCCTTTTATCCTGAGTGATCCCACCAGCTGGCCAGCCTGCCCAAACTGATTTGTTGTTTTTACCATGTCCTCTTCAACTAGGACTATAAAGTTTTCCATATCCTTCTCCATGAGGGCTTCAGAGATTTTCTCCCACCTTCAACACAGTACGTCTTCAGATACAGACCACTTCATTTTGATCTTGTTTTAGCACTCAGATCACTCTTTTAAACTAAACAGGTGTGTCTAAAACCTGGGGAACCAGGTTTCACAGTTATCGACCCCTGCTCCTTGGATTCACATGCACAATTTCATGAGTGGGTCTATCTGCATGTTCTAGACCTAGAGATCTGATGATTTTTTAAAACCCAGTCTATCTCCCTCCCCTTACCGAGATCAGAGGTTGGAGATTGCAGTACAGAAGGACTGTTAAAGAGAGCAGAGGTTGGAGACTGGGGTGGAGAAGGACTGTTGCAGAGAGCAGAGGATAAAGACTGGGGTGCAGAAGGACTCTTGCAGAGAGCAGAGATTGAAGACTGGTTGCAGAAGGACTGTTTCAGAGAGCAGAGGTTGCAGAGTGAGGTGCAGAATTACGGTTACAGAGAGCAGAGTTTGGAGACTGTGGTGCAGAAGGACTGATATAAAAAGTAGAGGTGAAAGACTGCGTTGCAAAAGGACCCTTACAGAGAACAGAGGTTGGAGACTGCAGTACAGAAGTACTGTTGTAGAGAACAAGGTTGGAGACTGGGGTGCAGAGGTACCAATGCAGAGAGCAGAGGTTGGAGACTGTTGTGCAGAAGGAATGTTACAGAGAGCATAGGTTCGAGACTGTGGTGCAGAAGTGTGAGGTGCAGAATTACGGTTACAGAGAGCAGAGTTTGGAGACTGTGGTGCAAAAGGACTGATATAGAAAGTAGAGATGGAAGACTGGGTTGCAAAAGGACCCTTACAGATAGCAGAGTTTGGAGACTGAGGTGCAGAAGTACTGTTACAGAAAGCAGAGGTTGGAAATTGGGGTATAGAAGGACCGTTACAGAGAGCAGAGGTTGGAGACTGCGGTACAGAAGGACTGTTACACAGAGCAGATCTCGGAGACTGGGGAGCAGCAGGACTGCTGCAGAGGACAGAAGTTGGAGACTGGGGTGGAGAAGCAATGTTACAGAGAGCAGAGTTTGGAAACAGAAGTGCAGAAGGATCTTACAGTGAGCAGAGTCTGGAGACTGTGTTGCAGGAGGACTGTTGCAGAGAGCAGAAGTAGGAGACTGGCGTCCAGAAGGATCATGGCAGAGAGCAGATTTTAGAGACTGAGGTGCAGATAGACTTTTACAGAGAGCAGAGTTTGGAGACTGAGGTACAGAAGGACAGTTACAGAGAGCAGAGTTTGGAGATTGGTGTGCAGAAGGACTGTTACAGAGAGCAGAGTTTGGAGACTGGGGTTCAGATGGATCTTACAGAGAGCAGAGTTTGGAGACTAAGGTGCAAAAGGACAGTTGCAGAGAGCAGATGATTGAGACAGGGATGGAGAAGAATCATGGCATACAGAAGAATTGGAGACTGGAGTGCATAAGGATCTTACAGAGAGCAGAGGTTGGTGAGTAGGGTGCAGAAGGACTTTTGCTGAAGGCAGAGGTTGGAGACTGGGGTAGAAAAAAATCATTACAGAGAGAAAAGGTCGGAGACTGGGGTTCTGAAGGCCTGTTACAGAGAGCAGAGTTTCGAGACTGGGTTGCAAAATTCCTGTTACAGAGAGCAGAAGTTGGAAACTATTCTACAGAAGGACTGTTACAGAAAGCAGAGTTTGGAGACTGGGTTGCAGAAGGCTCTTACAGAGAGCAGAGGTAGGAGACTGAGGTGCAGAAAAATCGTTGCAGAGAGCAGAGTTTTTAGACTGAGTTGCTGAAGGACTGTTGTAGAGAGCAGATGTTGGAGACTGGTGTGCAGAAAGACTGTTGCAGCGAGCAGAGGTTTAAGATTGTGGTGAAGAAGAATCCTTGCAGAGAGCAGAGTTTGGAGAGTGAGGTGTAGAAGGATCCTTGGAGAGAGCAGAGTTTGGAGACTGGGGTGCAGAAAGATGGTTACAGAGAGCAGAGGTTGGAGACTGGTGTGCAGAAGGACTGTTACAGAGAGCAGAGTTTGGAGACTGCGTTAAAGAAGGATCCTACAGAGAGCAGAGGTTGAAGAATCAGGTGCAGAAAGACTGATATAGAGAGTAGATGTTGGAGACTGAGGTACAAAATTAACGTTGCAGAGTACAGAGTTTTGAGACTGAGGTGCAGAAGGATTGTTACAGAGAGCAGAGGTTGGAGACTGGGGTTCAGAAAAACTGTTGCAGATTGCGGATTTTGGAGAGTAGGGTGCAGAAGGACTTTTATATCGAGCAGAAGTTGGAGACTGGGTTGCAGAAGGACTGATACAAAAGGCAGAGATTGGAGTCTGGGGTGCAGAAAGACTGATACAGAGAGCTGAGGTTTGATTCTGCAGTACAGGTGGACTGTTACAGAGAGCAGAGGTTGCAGACTGGGGTGCAGAAGGACTGTAAAAGAGAGCTGATGTTGCTAACTAGGGTGCCAAAGGACTCTTGCAGAGAGCAGAGTTTGGAGACTGGGGTGCAGAAGAACTGTTGGGGAGAGCAGAGGTTGGAGACTGGGGTGCAAAATGTCTGTTACAGAGAGCAGAGATTAAAGACAGCGGTGCAGAAGGATCTTACAGAGAGCAGAATTTGGAGACTGAGGTGCAGAAGGATTGTTAAAGAGAGCAAAGGTTGGAAACTGAGATGTAGATTGACTCTTAAAGAGTGCAAAGGTAGGACACTGGGGTGCAGAAAGTTCGTTCCAGACAGCAGAGTTTTCAGACTGAGGTACAGAAGGACTGTTGCAGAGAGCATATGTTGGAGACTGGGGTGCAGAAAGACTGTTGCAGAGAAAAGAAGTTAGAGACTGGGGTGTAGAATGACTGTTACAGAGAACAGAGATTGGAGATTCAGGTGCAGAAGGACTGTTACAGGAAGCAGAGTTTGGAAATTGGGATGCAGAAGGATCATTAAATAGAGCAGAGGTTGAAGACTGCAGTATAGAACTGTTACCAATAGCAGAGGTTGGAGACTGGGGTGCAGAAGGACTGTTACAGAGAGCAGAGGTTGAAGACTGAGGAGTAGAAGAAGTGTTACAGAGAGCAGAGTTTGGAGACTGAGGTTCAGAAGGACTGTTACAGAAAGGAGAGTTTGGAAATTGGGGTGTAGAAGGACGGTTACAGAGAGCAGAGGTTGGAGACTGCGGTACAGAAGGACTGTTTCACAAAGAAGATCGCAGAAGGACTGTTGCAGAGGACAGGAGTTGGAGACTGGGGTGGGGAAGGAATGTTACAGAGAGCACAGTTTAGAAAATGGAGTGCAGAAGGATCTTACAGAGAGCAGAGGTTGACAACTGTTGTACAGAAGGACTGTTGCACAGAGCAGAAGTTGGAGACTGGGGTCCAGAAGGATCATTGCAGAGAGTAGATTTTAGAGACTGAAGTGCAGATGAACTGATACAGAGAGCAGAGTTTCGAGACTGAGGTGCAGAAGGGCAGTTACAGAGAGCAGATTTTGGAGACTTGTGTGGAGAAGGACTGTTACAGAGAGCAGAGGTAGGAGACTGGGTTTCAGATGGATCTTACAGAGAGCAGAGTTTAGAGACTGGTGTGCAAAAGGACTGTTCCAGAGAGCAGATGTTGGAGACTGGGATGGAAAAAAATCGATGCAGAGAGAAGAGGTTGGAGACTGGAGTGCATAAGGAACTTACAGAGAGCAGAGTTTGGTGACTAGGGTGCAGGACTGTTGCCGAGAGCAGAGGGTGGAGACTGGGGTGGAGAAAAATCATTGCAGAGAGAAGAAGTTGGAGACTGGGGTTCTGAAGGCCTGGTACAGAGAGCAGAGGTTCGAGGCTGGGTTGAAAAATTCCTGTTGAAGAGAGCAGAAGTTGAAAACTATTCTGCAGAAGGACTGTTACAGAGAGCAGAGTTTGGAGACTGGGTTTCAGAACGGTCTTACAGAGAGTAGAGGTAGGAGACTGAGGTGCCGAAGGATAGTTGCAGAGAGCATAGTTTTTAGACTGAGTGGCTGAAGGACTGTTGCAGAGAGCAGATGTTCAAGACTGGTGTGCAGAAGGACTCTTTTAGAGAGCAGAGGTTGGAGACTGGGGTGAAGAAGGATCGGTCTTAGAACAGGGGTTGGAGACTGGTGTGCAGAATGACTGTTACAGAGAGCAGAGTTTGGAGACTGGTTTGGAGAAGGATCCTACAGAGAGCAGAGGTTGAAGAATCAGGTACAGAAAGACTGTTACAGAGAGTAGATGTTGGAGACTGAGGTGCAGAAGTAACGTTGCAGAGTACAGAGTTTGGAGACTCAGGTGCAGAAGAATTGTTACAGAGAGCAGAGGTTGGAGACTGGGGTGCAGAAGGACTGTTGCAGATAGCGGACTTTGGAGACTCAGGTGCAGAAGTACTGTTATAGAGAGCAGAGGTGGGAGACTGGGTTGCAGAAGGACTGATACAGAAAGCAGTGATTGGAGTCTTGGGTGAAGAAAGAGCCTTACAGAGAGCAGAAGTTGGATTCTGCAGTACAGAAAGACTGTTACAGAGAGCAAAGGTTGGAGACTGGGGTGGAAAAGGACTGTAAAAGAGCGCTGATGTTGGTAACTAGGGTGCCGAAGGACTGTTAGAGAGAGCAGAGTTTAGAGACTGGGGTGCAAAAGAACTTTTCCGGAGAGCAGAGGTTGGAGACTGGGGTAAAGAAGGACTGTTACAGAGAGAAGAGTTTGGAGACTGAGGTGCAGAAGGACAGTTACAGAGAGCAGAGTTTGGAGACTGAGGTGCAGAAAGACTGTTGTAGAGATCAGAGGTTGTAGACTGGGGTGCAGTAGGATCATTGCAGAGAGCAGAGGTGAAAGACTGGGGTGCAGAAGGATCGCTGCAGAGAGAAGAGGTTGGAGACTTGCGTGCAGAAGGCCTGCTAAAGAGAGCAGATTTGGAGACTGGCATGCAGAAGGCCTGTTACAGAGAGGAGAGGTTGGAGACTGGGGTGCAGAAGGACTGGTACAGAGAGCAGATTTTGAAGAAAGTGTTGCTGGAGGATCTTACAGAGAGCAGAGATTGGAGACTAAGTTGCAGGTGGACTGTTACAGAGAACAGTGGTTGGAAACTGGGGTGCAGAAGGATTGTGGAGAGGAGAGATTTCAGACTGAGGTGCAGAAGTACTATTATAGAGAGCAGAGGTTGGAGATTGAGGTGTAGAAGGACAGTTACGGAGAGCAGAGTTCCGAGACTGAGGTGCAGAAGGACTGTTACAGAGAGCAGAGGTTGGAAATTGGGGTGCAGAAAAACCGTTACAGAGAGCAGAGTTTGGAGACTATGGTATAGAAGAAATGTTACAGAGAGCAGAGGTGGGAGACTTGGGTGCAGAAGGACTGTTACAGAAAGCACAGGTTGGAGACTGTGGTGAAGAAGGATAGACACAGAGAGCAGAGGTTGGAGACTGGGGTTTAGAAGGACTGATACAGAAAGCAGAGGTTGATGACTGGGGTGAAGAAGGACTGTAAGAGAGAGAAGAGGTTGGAGATAGTGGTGCAGAAGGATCTTACAGAGAGCAGAATTTGGAGACTGAGGTGCAGAAGGACTGTTGTAGAGATCAGAGGTTGGAGACTGGGGTGCAGAAGGACTGTTGTAGAGATCAGAGGTTGGAGACTGGGGTGCAGTAGGATCATAGCAGAGAGCAGAGGTGAAAGACTGGGGTGCAGAAGAATCGTTGCAGAGAGCAGAGGTTGGAGACTTGCGTGCAGAAGGCCTGCTAAAGAGAGCAGATTTGGAGACTGGCGTGCAGAAGGCCTGTTACAGAGAGGAGAGTTTGGAGACTGGGGTGCAGAAGGACTGGTACAGAGAGCAGATTTTGAAGAAAGGGTTGCCGAAGAATCTTAAAGAGAGCAGAGGTTGGAGACTAAGGTGCAGGTGGACTGTTACAGAGAGCAGTCGTTTGAGATTGGGGTGCAGAAGGATCGTGAATAGGAGAGGTTTCAGACTTAGGTGCAGAAGTACTGTTACAGAGCAGAGGTTGGAGATTGAGGTGTAGAAAGACTGTTACGGAGAACAGAGTTTGGAGACTGAGGTGCAGAAAAACTGTTACAGAAAGCAGAGGTTGGAAATTGGGGTGCAGAAGGACCGTTACAGAGAGGAGAGGTTGGAGACTGGGGTGAAGTAGTATCATTGAAGAGAGCAGAGGTTAAAGACTGGGATGCAGAAGGATCGTTGCAGAGAGCAGAGGTTGCAGACTTGCGTGCAGAAGGCCTGCTAAAGAGAGCAGATATGGAGACTGGCGTGCAGAAGGCCTGTTACAGAGAGGAGAGGTTGGAGACTGGGGTGCAGAAGGACTGGTACAGAGAGCAGATTTTGAAGAAAGAGTTGCTGAATAATCATACAGAGAGCAGAGGTTGGAGACTAAGGTGCAGGTAGACTGTTACAGAGAGTAGTGGTTGGAGACTGGGGTGCAGAAGGATCGTGGAGAGGAGAGGTTTCAGACTGAGGTGCAGAAGACTGTTACAGAGAGCAGAGGTTGGAGATTGAGGAGTAGAAGGACTGTTACAGAAAGCAGAGGTTGGAAATTGGGGTGCGTAAGGACCGTTACAGAGAGCAGAGGTTGGAGACTACGGTATAGAAGGACCGTTACAGAGAGCTGAGTTGGGAGACATGGGTGCAGAAGGACTGTTAAAGAAAGCACAGGTTGAAGACTGAGGTGAAGAAGGATAGACACGGAGAGCAGAGGTTGGAGACTGGGGTTCAGAAGGACTGATACAGAAAGCAGAGGCTGGAGACTGGGGTGATGACGGACCGTTACAGAGAGCAGAGTTTGGTGAATGCGGTACAGAAGGACTGTTACAGAGAGCAGATATTGGAGACTGGGGAGCAGAAGGACTGTTGCAGAGGACACAGTTTGGAGACTGGGGTGCCGCAGGACCCTTGCAGAAAGCAGAGTTTGGCAACTAGGGTGGAGAAGGAATGTTAGAAAGAGAAAAGTTTGGAAACTGGAGTGCAGATAGATCTTACAGAGAGCAGAGTTTGGAGACTGTGGTGCAGAAGGACTGTTGCAGAGAGCAGACATTGGAGACTGGGGTCCAGAAAGATCGTTGCAGAGAGCATAGTTTGCAGACTAGCATGCAGAAGGCTTTTGCAGAGAGCAGAGGTAGGAGACTGAGGTGTACAAAGACTGTTACAGAGAGCAGATGTTGGAGACTGGGATTCAGATGGATATTACAGAGAGCAGATGACGGAGACTGAGGTTCAGAAGGATTGTAACAAACAGCAGAGGTAGGAGACTGGGGTGCAGTAGGTTCGTTTCAGACAGCAGAGTTTTCAGACTGTGGTGCAGAAGGACTGTTGCACCGACCAGATTTTGGAGACTGGGGTGTAGAAGGACTGTTGCAGAGAGCAGATGTTGTAGACTGGGGTGCAGAAGGACCGTTGCAGAGAACAGAGTTTGCAGACTGAGGTGCAGAAGGATTGTTACAGAGAGCAGAGTTTGGAGACTGGGGTGCAGAAGGACTGTTGCAGAGAACAGAGGTCGGAGTCTGAAGTGCAGAAGGACTGTTGCAGAGAGCACAGGTTGGAGACTGGGGTGTTGCAGGCCATTTGCAGAAAGCAGCGGTTAAAGAATGGGGTGGAGAAGGAATGTTACAGAGAGCAGAGTTTGGATACTGGAGTGCAGAAGGATCTTACAGAGAGCAGAGGTTGGATACTTTGGTGCAGAAGGACTTTTGCAGAGAGCAGAGGTTGGAGACTGGGGTGGAGAAGGACTTTTGCAGAGAGCACAGGTTGGAGACTGGGGTGCAGAAGGACTGTTGCAGAGAGCAGAGTTGGGAGACTGGAGTGCAGAAGACTGTTGCGGAGAGCAGAGTTTGGAGACCAACGTGCAAAATTCTTGTTACATAGAGCAGAGGTTGGAGACTGAGGGGCAGAAGGATTGTTACAGAGAGCAGAGTTTGCAGACTGGGGTGCAGAAGGACTGTTGCAGAGAGAAAACGTTAGAGACTGGGCTGCAGAAGGACTGTTGCAGAGAGCAGAGGTTGGATACTTAGGTGCAGAAAGACTCTTAGAGAGAGCAGAATTTGGAGATTATGGTGCAGAAGGATTGATACAGAAAGCAGAGTTTGTAGTCTGCACTGCAGAAGGTCCTTTACAAAGAGCCCAGTTTGAAGACTGCAGTATAGAAGGACTGTTGCATAGAGAAGAGGTTGGAGACTGAGGTCCAGAAGCATAGATACAGAGAACAGAGTTTGGAGACTGGGGTTCAGACAGACTGATACAGAAAGCAGAGATGGAGACTAGGGTGTAGAAGGATCGTTAAAAAGAGCAGAGTTTGGAGACTTCGGTACACAAGAACTGTTACAGAGAGCAGATCTCGGATTCTGGGCAGCAGAAAAATGTTGCAGAGGACAGAGCTTGGAGACTAGGGTGAAGAAAGAATGTTACAGAGAGCAGAGTTTGGATACTGGTGTGCAGAGAGATCTTACAGAGAGCAGAGATTGGAGACTGTGGTGCAGAAGGACTGTTGCAAAGAGAAGACATTAGAGACTGTGTTCTAGAAGGATCGTTCAAGAGAGCAGATTTTAGAACCTGGGGTGCAGAAGGACTGTTACACAGAGCAGAGGTTGGAGACTGAGGTGCAGAAGGACTGTTACAGAGAGTAGAGTTTGGAGACTCGGGTTCAGATGGATCTTACAGAGAGCAGAGTTTGGAGACTGGGGTTCAAAAGGAGTGTTGCAGAGAACAGATGTTGGAGACTGGGGTGGAGAAGAATCCTTGCAGAGAGAAGAGGTTAAAGACTGGGGTTCAGAATATCTATTACAGAGATCAGAGGTTGGAGACTATTGTGCAGAAGGACTGTTACAGTGAGCAGAGGTTGGAGACTTTGGTGCAGAAGAGTCATTGCAGGGAGAAGGGTTTTGAGACTGAGGTGCAGAAGAACTGTTTTAGAAAGCAGATGTTGGAGACTTGGGCACAGAAGGACTGTTGCAGAGAGCAAATTTTGGTAACTCGGGTAAAGAAGAACTGTTGTAGAGAGCAGAGGTTGGAGACTGGGGTGCAGATGGATTGTTACAGAGAGCAGAGGTTGGAGACTCTGATTCAGAAGTTATTTTACAGAGAGCAGAGGTTGTATACAGGGCTGCAGAAGGATATTACAGAAAGCAGAATTTGGAGACTGAGGTGCACACAGACAGTTGAAGAGATTAGAGGTTTGAGACTGAGGTGCAGTAGGATCATTGCAGAGAGCAGATGTTGGAGACTGGTGTGCAGAAGGACAGTTATAAAGAGCAGAGTTTGGAGACTGGGTTGCTGAAGGATCTTACAGAGAGAAGAGGTTGGAGACTGAGGTGCAGCTGGACTGTTACAGAGAGCAGTGTTTGGAGACTGAGGTGCAGAAGGATCGTGAAGAGAGCAGAGGTGTCAGACTGAGGTTCAATAGGACTGTTACAGAGAGCAGAGGTTGGAGACTGAGGTGTAGAAGCACTGTTATAAAGAGCAGAGTTTGGAGACTGAGGTGCAGAAGGACTGTTACAGAAAGCAGGGGTTGGACATTGTGGTGCAAAAGGACCGTTACAGAGACCAGACTTTGGAGACTGCGGTATAGAAAAACTGTCACAAAGAGCAGAGGTTGCAGACTAGGGTGCAGAAGGAATATTACAGAGAACACAGTTTGGAGAGTGAAGTGCACAAGGATAGATACAGAGAGCAGAGTTTTGAGACAAAAGGACTGATACAGAAAGAAGTGTTTGGAGACTGGGGTGCTGAAAGACTGTTACGGAGAGCAGAGTTTGGAGACTGGGGAACACAAGGACTGTTGCAGAGGAAAGAGGTTGGAGAATGGGGTGCCGCAGGACACTTGCAGAAGGCAGAGGTTATAGACTGGGGTGGAGAAGGAATGTTACAGAGAGCAGAGTTTGGAAACTGTAGTGCAGAAGGATCTTACAGAGGCTTGATTGGGGTGTAGAAGAACTGTTGCGGAGAGCACAGGTTTGAGATTTGTGTGCAGAAGCACTGTTGGAGGCAGTAGAGGTTGGAGACAGCCTTTCAATAGGACTGTTACAGAGGCAGAGTTTGGAAACTTTGGTGCAAAAGGACTGTTTTGGGGAGCAAATATTGGAGACTGGGCTGCAGAAGGACTGTTGCAGAGAGCGGAGTTTGTAGACTGAGGTGCAGAAGAACTGTTACAGAGAGCAGAGGTTGGAGATTGGGGTGCAGATGGACTGATACAGAAAGCAGAGTTTGGAGACTCCGGTGCATAAGGACTGTTGCAGACAGCAGAGTTTGGAGAATAGAGTGCAAAAGGCCTGTTACAAAGAGCAGAGTTTAGAGACTGGGGTACAGAAGGACTGTTACAAACAGCAGAGTTTGGAGACAGGGTTGCAGAAGGATCTTACGAAGAGAAGATTTTGGAGAATGTGGTACAGCAGGACTGTTATAGAGAGAAGAGGTTGGAGACTGGGGTGCAGAAGGATCGTTGCAGAGAACAGAGTTTTCAGACTGAGGTGCAGAAGGACTGTTGCAGAGAGCAGATATTGGAGACTTGGGCGCAAAAGGACTGTTGCAGGGAGCAGAGTTTTTAGACAAGGTTGCTCAAGGATCTTACAAAGAGCAGAGGTTGTAGACCAAGTTGCAGCAGGACTGTTACAGAGAGTAGAGGTTGGAGACTAGGGTGCAGAAGGATCGTTGCAGAGAAGAGAGTTTTCAGACTGAGTTGCAGAAGGACTATTGCAGAGAGCACATGTTGGAGAATGGGATGCCTAAGGACTGTTGCAGAGAGCAGAAGTTGGAGACTGGGTTTCAGAAAAATTGTTGTATTGAGCAGGCGTTGGAGACTTGGGTGCAGAAGGATTGTTATACAGAAACGAGGTCGGAGACTGGGGTGTAGAAGGCCTGTCACGTAGAGCAGAGTTTGGAGAAGGGGTGCAGAAGTACTTTTACAAAAAGTAGAGTTTGGGGAATGAGGTCCAGAAGGATCGTTATAGAGAGCGGAGGTTGGAGACTGGGTTGCAAAGGGACTGCTGAAGAGAGCAGAGGCTTGACATGGGGTGTAGAAGAACTGTTGTGGAGAGTACAGGTTTGATATTTGTGTGCAGAAGCACTGTTGCAGAGAGTAGAGTTTGGAGACTGCCTTTCAGTAGGACTGTTTCAGAGGCAGAGTTTGGAGACTTTGGTGAAGAAGGACTGTTGCAGAGAGCAGAGTTTTTAGACTGAGGTGCAGAATTACTATTACAGAGAGCAGAGGTTGGAGATTGGGGTGCAGATGGACTGATTCAGAAAGCAGAGTGTGGATAGTCCGGTGCAGAAGGACGGTTGCAGAGAGCAGAGTTTGGAGACTGGGGTGCAGAATAACTGATATGGAAAGTAGAGTTTGAAGACTGGGGTGAGGAAGAACTGTTGCAGAAAACAGAGGTTCGATACTGGGGTACAGAAGTACCGTGGCAGAGAGCAGAGTTTGGAGACGGAGGTGCAGAAGGACTGTTATAGAGAGCAAAGTTTGGAGACCGGTGTAAACAAGGATCTTACAGAGAGCAGAGGTTGGAGACTGGGGTGCAGAAGGACTGTTGCAGAGAGCAGTGGTTGGAGACGGAGTTGGAGAAGGATCATTGCAGAGAGAAGAGGTTGGAGACTGGGGTGCATTAGGCTTGTTACATAGAGCAGTGTTTGTTGACTGTGGTGCAGAAGACCTGTTACAGAGAACAGAGGTTGGAGACTGGTGTGCCAAAGGATTGTTACAGATAGAAGAGAATGGAGAATGGGGTGAAGAAGGATTGTTACAGAGAGCAGAGATTCAAGACTGAAGTGCAGAAGGACTCTTACAGAGAGCAGAGTTTGGAGACTGGGGTACAGAAGGATCATTGCGGAGAGCAGAGGTTGGATTATAAGGGTCAGAAAGATCGTTGCAGAGAGCAGAGGTTTCAGACTGTGGTGCAGAAAGATCGTTACAGAGAGCAGAGGTTGGATACTGGGGTGCAGAAAGACAGTTACAGAGAGCACCGATTGAGACTGGGGTGCAGAAAAAATGTTGCAGAGAGCAGAAGTTGGAGACTGGGTTGCAGAAGGACTCTTACTGAATGCAGAGGTTGGAGACTGGGGTGCAGAAGAAGTGATACAGAAAGCTGACGTTGGAGACTGGGGTGCATAAGGAACGTTAGAGAGAGCAGAGTTAGGATACTAGTGTGCAAAAAGACTGATTCAGTAAGCATAGTTTGGAGAATGGGGTTCAGAAAGCCTGTTACAGAGAGCAGCGGATGGAGACTGATGTGCTGAAGGTTCATTACAGAGAGCAGAGGTTGGACACTGAGGTGCAGAAGGACTGTTACACAGAGAAGCGGTTGGAGACTGGGGTGCAGAAGGATTCTTACAGAGAGCAGAGGAAGGAGACTGGGGTGCAGAAGGACAGTAGCAGAGAGCAGAGGATGGAGACTGAGGTGAAGAAGGATCGTTGCAGAGAGAAGAGGTCAGAAACTGGGTTGCAGAAGGCCTGTTACAGAGTGCAGAGTTTGGAGAGTGGGGTGCAGAAGATTTGTTACAGAGAGCAGAGGTTGGAGACTAAGGTTCAGAAGAATCGTTGCAGTGAGCAGAGGTTGGAAACTGGGGTGCAGAAGGACCGTTACAGATTGCACAACTTGGAGATTGAGGTGGAAAAGAATCTTGCAGAGAGCAGAGGTTGAAGACTGAGGTGCAGAAGGATAGCTACAGAGATCAGAGGTTGGAGACTGGGGTGCAGCAGGACAGTTACAGAGAGCACAGGTTGGAGACTGGGGTGCAGAAGAAATGTTGCAGAGAGAAGAGTTTTGAGACTGGGGTTAAGAAGGACTGTAGCAGAGAGCAGAAGTTGGAGACTGGAGTGCAGAAGGACTGTTGCAGAGAGCAGAAGTTGGAGACTGGGATGCAAAAGGATTTTTGCAGAGAGCAGTGGTTGGAGACTGGAGTGTATAAGGACTGTTGCAGAGAGAAGAGCTTGGAAACTGGGGTGCAGAAGGACCATTGCACAGAGCAAATGTTGGAGACTGCGGTGCAGAAGGACTGTTACAGAGAGCAGACGTTGAAGACTGAGGTGCAGAAGGATTGTTACAGAGAGCAGAGTTTGAATACTGGTGTGCAGAAGGATCATTACAAAGAGCAAAGTCTGAAGACTGATGTGCAGAAGGACTTTTCCAAAGAGCAGATGTTGGATACTGTGGTGCAAAAGGACTGTCACAGAGAGCAGATATTGGAGACTAGGATGCAAATGGATCTTACAGATAGCAGAGTCTGGAGACTGGGGTGCAGAAGGACTGTTGTAGAAAGCAGAATTTAGAGACTGAGGTGTAGAAGTATTGTTGCAGAGAGAAGAGGTTAGAGACTGGGTTGCAGAAGAACCTTTTCAGAAAGTAGAGGTTGGCAATTGGGGAGCAGAAGAACCGTTACAAAGAGAAGAGGTTGGAGACTGCAATACAAAAGGACTGTATAAGGGAGCAGAGGTTGGAGACTCGGTAGAGAAAGAATCGCTGCAGATTTCAGATGTTAAAGACTGGGGTACAGAAAGACTTTCACAGAGAGCAGAGGTTGGAGACTGAGTTGCAGAAGGATTGTTACAGAGAGCAGAGTTTAGAAACTGAGGTGCAGAAGGATCGTTGCAGAAAGAAGAGGTTGGAGACTGGGGTGCAGAAGGCCTGTTACAGAGAGCAGAGTTTGAGACTGGGGTGCAGAAGACCTTTTTCAGAGAAGAGAGGTTGGAGACAGGGGTGCAAAGAATTGTTACAGATAGCAGAGTTTGGAGACTGGGGTGCAGAAGGATCGTTGCAGAGAGCAGAGGTTTCAGACTGAGGCTTAGAAAAACTGTTACAGAGAGCAGAGTTTGGAATCTGAGGCTCAGAAAGACTGTTTCAGAAAGCAGAGGTTGGCAATTCGCGTGTAGAAGAACCATTATAGAAAGAAGAGGTTGGAGACTGCGGTACAGAAGGACTGTTACAGAGAGCAGAGTTTGGAGACTGGGGTGCAGAAGGACCGTTGCAGAGAGCTGATGTTGGAGACTGGGGTAGAGAAGGATTGTTACAGAGAGCAGACGTTGGAGACTGAGGTGCAGAAGGATTGTTACAGAGAGCAGAGGTTGGAGACTGTGGTGCAGAAGGACCATTACAGACAGCAAAATTTGGAGACTGAGGTGCAGAAGGACTTTTAAAGAGAGCAGAGTTTGGATACTTAGGTGTAGAAGAACTGCTACAAAGAGCAGAGTTTGGAGACTGGGATAAAAAATGATCTTCCAGAGAGCAGAGTCTGGAGACTGGGGTGCAGAAAAACTGTTGCAGAGAGCAGAGGTTTGAGTCTGAGGTTCAGAAGGATTGTTTCAGAGAGAAGAAGTTGGAGACTGGGGTGCAGAAAGACTGTTACAGAAAGCAGAGGATGGCAATTGGGGAGGAGAAGGACCGTTACAAAGAGAAGACGTTGGAGACTGCGATACAAAATAACTGTTACAGAGAGCAGAGGTTGGAGACTGGGTAGAAGAAGGATTCTTTCAGAGAGCAGATGTTGGAGACTAGGGTGCAGAACGACTGTTACATAGACCAGAGGTTGGAGACTGAGTTGCAGATGGATCGTTACAGAGAGCAGAGGTTAGAGACTGGGGTGCAGAAAAACCGTTAGTGAGAGCAGAGTTTGGAGACTGAGGTGCAGAAGGACTTTTACAGAGAGCAGAGGTTGGAGATTGGGTGGCAGAGGGATTCTTACAGAGAGCTGAGGATGGAGACTTTGGTGCAGAAGGAGTGATACAGACAGCAGAGTTTGGAGATTGGGGTGCAGAAGAACTGTATAGAGAGCAGAGGTTGTTGACTTGGGTGCAGAAGGATTGTTACAGAGAGCAGAGGTTGGAGACTCGGGTTCAGAAGGACTGTTAAAGAGAGCAGAGGTTCGAGACTGTGGTGCAGAAGAACTGTTACAGAGAGCAGAGGTTTGAGACTGGGGTGTAGAAGGCCTCTTACAGAGAGCAGAGGTTGGAGACTGAGGTGCAGAAAAATTGGTACATAGAGTAGAGGTTGGTGACTGAGGTGCAGAAGGAATGTTACAGGGAGCAGAGGTTGGGAACTGGGGTGCAGAAGGATCGTTGCAGAGAGCAGACCTTGGAACCTGAGGTGCAGAAGGATCATTGCATAGGGCAGAAGTTGGAGACTGGGGTCAGGAACAATGTTACAGAAAGCACAGTTTGGAGACTGGGGAGCAGAAGAAATGTTGCAGAGAGCAGAGGTTAGAACTGGGGTGCAGAAGGATTATTGCAGAGAACAAATTTGTAGACGGAGGTGCAGGAGAACTGATACAGAGAGCAGAAGTTTGAGACTGAGGTTCTGAAGGATTGTAACAGACATCAGAGTGTGGAGACTGGGGAGCAGATTGAGTGTTTCAGAGAGTAGAATTTTGAGATTGGGGTGCAGAAGAACTGTTACCGAGAGCAGAGGTTGGAGACTGTGGTGCCGAAGGATTATTGCAGAGACCAGAGCTTGGAGACTGAGGTGCAGAAGGATTGTTACAGAGAGCAGATTTTGGACACTGATTTGCAGAAGGAATGTTACAGAGAGCAGAGCTTGGAGTATGGGGTGCAGAAGGACAGTTGCAAAGAGCAGACGTTGGAGACTGGGATGCAGAATGATCCTTGCAGAGAGCAGAAGTTGGAGACTGGGGAGCAGAAGGTCCGTTGTAGAGTGATGAGGTTGGAGACTTAGGTGCAGAAGGACTGTTACAGAGAGCAGAGTTTGGAGACTTGGTTGCAGAAGACGTGTTACAAAGAGCAGATGTTGGAGACTTGAGTGCAGAAGGATTGTTAGAGATAGTACAGTTTGGAGACTGGAGTGTAGAAGGATCGATGTAGAGAGCAGAGGTTTCAGATTGAGGCTTAGAAGGACTGTTACCGAGAGGAGAGTTTGGAGTCTGAGGTCCAGAAGGACTTTAATAGAAAGCAGAGGTTGGCAATTGGGGTGCAGATGGACCGTTACAAAGAGAAGAGTTTGAAGACTGTGATACAAAAGGACTTTTACAGAGAGAAGAGTTTGGAGACTGGGTAGAAGAAGGATCATTGCAGAGAGCAGATGTTGGAGACTGGGGTGCAGAAGGACTGTTGCAGAGAGCAGAGTTTCGAGACTTCGGTGCTTAAGGACTGATGCAGAGAGCAGAGTTTGGAGACTGTAGTGCAAAAGGACTGATACAGAGAACAGAGTTTGGATACTGGGGTGCAGAAGGACCGTTGCACAGAGCAGAGTTTGGAAACTATGGTGCAGAAGGATAGTTACACAGAGCAGAGTTTGGTTCCTGGGGTGTAAAAAGACTCCTGCAGAGAACAGAGGTTGGAGACTGAGGTGCAAAAGGACTGATACAGAGAGCAGAGGTTGGACACTGGGGTTCAGAAGAACTGATACAGAAAGCAGAGTTTGGAGACTGGGGTTCAGAAGAACCGTTAAAGAGAGAAGAGTTTGGAGACTGCAGTAGAGAAGGACTTTTAGAGAGCAAAGTTTGGAGACCGGGGTGCAGAAAGATTGTTACAGAGAGCAGAGGATGTAGACTGGGGTCCAGAAGGACTCTTGCAGAGAGCAGAGTTTGGAGACTGAGGTGAATAAGGATCGTTTCAGAGAGAAGAGTTTGGAGACTGGGGTGCAGAAGGCCTGTAACAAGGTGCAGAGTTTGGAGACTGGGGTGCAGAAGGCCTGTTACAGAGAGCAGAGTTTAAAGACTGGGCTTCAGAAGGAATGTTACAGATAGCACAATTTCGAGACTGGGTTGAACAAAGATCTTACAGAGGGCATTTTGGAGACTGAGATGAAGAAGGACTATTACAGAGAAAAAAGATTGGAAACTGTGGTGCAAAAGGATTGTGGCAGAGAGCAGAGTTTTCAGACTTAGGTTCAGAAGGACTGTTGCAGAGAGCAGATCTTGGATCGTAGGTTGTAGAAAGACTGTTGCAGAGAGCAGAGTTTTGAGACCTGGGTGCAGAAGGATCTTTGCAGAGAGCACAGGTTGAAGACTGGGGTGCAGAAGGTCTGTTACAGAGAGCAGAGGTTGAAGACTGTGGTGCAGAAGGCCTGTTACAGAGAGCAGAGTTTGGAGACTGGGGTGCAGAAGGACTTTTACAGAGAGAAGCATTAGGAGAATGCGTGGCAGAAGGATCTTACAGAGAACAGAGGTTAAAGACGGAGGTGCAGAATAACTTTTACCAAGAGTAGAGTGTGGATACTGGGGTGCAGAGGGAGTGTTACAGAGAGCAGAGTTTGGAAACTGCGGTGTATAAGGACCATTGCTGTGAGCAAAGATTGGAGCCTGAGGAGAAGAAAAATCGTTGCAGAGAGCAGATGTTGGAAAGAGGGGTGCAGAAGGACTGTTATAGAGAGCAGAGGTTGGAGACTGAGGTGCAGAAGGACTTTTAAAGAGAGCAGAATTTGGAGATGAGGTACAGAAGAATCGTTACAGAGAGCAGATGTTGGAGACTGTGTGGCACAAGGACTTATACAGAGAACAGAGGTTGGATACTGGGGTGCAGGAGGATCATTGCAGAGAGCAGAGTTTGGAAACTAAGGTGCAGAAGGATGGGTACACAGAGCATATTTTGGTTTCTGGGGAGTAAAAGGACTGCTGCAGAGAGAAGAGGTTAAAGACTGAGGTGCAAAAAGACTGATACAGAGAGCAGATGTTGGAGACTGGGGTGAAGAAGTACTGCAGCAGAGAGCAGAGGTTGGAGACTGGGGTGCAGAAGGACTGTTGCAGAGAGCAGAGTTTGGAGACTGCGGTGTAGAAGGACTGTTCTAGAGAACAGAGTGTGGAGACTGGGGTGCAGAAGAACCGTTGCAGAGAGCAGAAGTTGGAGATTTAGGTGCAGAAGGACTGTTACAGAGACCAGAAGTTGGAGACTGGGGTGCAGAAGGACTGTTGCACAGAGCAGAGGTTGGATACTGAGGTTAAGAGAGATCCCTGCAGAGAGAATAAGTTGGAGACTGGGGTGCAGAAGGCCTGTTAAAGAGAGCAGAGATTGGAGACTGGGGTGCAGAAGCCCTGTTACAGAGAGCAGAGTTGTAGACTGAGGTGCAGAAGGACTGTAAAAGATAGCAAAATTTCGTGACTTGGTTGCAGAAGGATATTACCGAGAGAATTTTATAGACTGAGGTTCAGAAGGACTGTTACAGAGAGCAAAGTTTTGAAACTCAGTTGAAGAAGAATTTTTACAGAGAGCCGAGTTTTCAGACTGAGGTGCAGAAGGACTGTTTCATAGAGCAGATGTTAGATCATGGGGTGCAGAAGGACTATTACAGAGAGCAGAGTATGGAGAGTGAAATGCAGAAGGATCGTTGCACAGAGCACAGGTTGGAAACTGGGGTGCAGAAGGCCTGTTACAAAAAGCAGAGGTTGTAGACTGGGGTGCAGAAGGCTTATTACAGAGAGCAGTGTTTGGAGACTGGGGTGCAGAAGACTGTTACAGAGAGCAGCGTTTGGAGAATGGGTTGCAGAAGGATCTTACAGAGAGCTGAGGTTGGAGACTGAGGTGCAGAAGACTTTTACAGAGAGTAGAGGGTGGAGACTGGGGTGCAGAAGGAGTGCTTCAGAGAGCAGAGTTTGGAGATTGGGGTGCAGAAAACTGTTACTGAGAGCAGAGGTGGAGACAGGGGTTCAGAATGACTGTTTCAGAGAGCAGAGTTGGAGACTGAGTTGCAGAAGGACTGTTACAGAGAGCAGATTTTGGAAACTGGGATGTAGAAGGACCGTTGCAGAGAGCAGAGTTTGGAGCCTGGGGAGAAGAAGGATCGTTGCAGAGAGCAGATGTTGGAGACTTGGATTCAGAAGGACTATTAAAGAGAGCAGAGGTTGGAGATTGAGGTGCAGAAAGATCATTTCTGAGAGCAGAGATTTGAGACTGGGGTGCAGAAGGTCTGTTACAGATTGCAGAACTTGGAGACTGATGTGCAGAATGACTTTTACAAAGAGGAGAGATTGGAGACTGGGGTGTAAAAGAATTGTTACAGAGAGCAGAGAATGGAAACTTGGGTGCAGTAGGATCGTTGCAGAGAGCAGAGGTTGGAGAATGTGATGCAGACGGATCGCTACAGAAAGCAGAGATTTTAGACTGGGTTGAAGCAGGGCAGTTAAAGAGAGCACAGTTTGGAGACTTGGGTGCAGAAAAAATGTTGCAGAGAGGAAAGGTTGAAGACTGGAGTGCAGAAGTACTGTAGCAGAGAGCAGAGGTTGTAGCATTGGGTGCAGAAGTACTGTTACAGAGAGCAGTTGTTGGAGACTGGGATGCAGAAGGATCATTGCAGAGAGCAGAGGTTTGGAGACTGCGGTTTAGAAGGACTGTTGCAGAAAGCAGAGGTTGGAGACTGAGGTGCAGAAGAATCGTTGCAGAGAGAAGAGGTTGGAGATTGGGGAGCAGAATGCCTGTTACAGGGAGCAGAGTCTGGAGACTGGGGTGCAGAAAACCTGTAACAGAGAGCAGAGGTTTGAGATTGGGGTGCAGAAGGATTGTTACAGATAGCACAGTTTGGAGACTGGGGTGCAGAAAGATTGTTTCATATAGCAGAGGTTTCAGACTGAGGCTTAGAAGGACTGTTACAGAGAGCAGAGGTTGGAATCTGAGGTGCAGAAGGACTGTTACAGAAAGCAGAGGTTGGAAGCTGGGGAGCAGAAGGACCGTTATAGAGTTTAGAATTTGGAGACTTTGGTTCAGAAGGATTGTTGTAGAGAGCAGATGTTGGAGGCTAGGGTGCAGAAGGACCATTACAGAGAGCAAAGGTTGGAGACTGAGGTGCAGAATGACTTTTACAGAGAGCAGAGGTTAGAGAAAGGGATGCAAAAGAATCTTACATAGAGCAGAGTCTGGAGACTGGTGTGCAGAAGGACTGTTGCAGAGAGCAGAGATTTGAGACTGAGGTTCAGAAGTATCGTTGCAGAGAAAAGATGTTGGAGTCTGGGGTGCAGAAAGACTTTTACAGAGAGCAGAGATTCGAGATTGTGGTGCAGAAGGACTGTTAAAGAGAGCAGAGGTGGGAGACTGAGGTGCAGAAGGATTGGTACAGAGAGAAGAGGTTTGAGACTAGTTGTAGAAGAACTGTTACAGAGTGCAGAGGTTGGAAACTGTAGTGCAGAAGGATCGTTTCAGAGAGCAGAGGTTGGGAACTGAGGTGCAGAAGGATCGTTGCAGAGATAAGAGGTTTGAGACTGAGGTCCAGAAGGATCGTTACAGAGAGCAGAGGTTGGAGACTGGGGCCAGAAAAACAGTTACAGAGAGCACAGTTTGGAGACTGGGGTGCAGAAGAAATGTTGCAGTGAGCAGAGATTGGAGACTGCGGTGCAGAAGTACTGTAACAAAGAGCAGAGGGTGGAGACTTGGGTGCAGAAAGAATGTCACAGAGAACAGAGTTTGGAAACTGGGGTGCAGAAGGATGTTACAGAGAGCAGAGGCTGGAGACTGGGGTCAGAAGGACTGTTGCAGAGAACAGACGTTGGAGACTGGGGTGCAGAAGGATCGTTGCAGAGAACAGAGGTTGGAGACTGAGGTGCAGAAGGATCGCTACAGAGATCAGAGTTTGGAGACCGGGGTGCAGTAGGATAGTTACAGAGTACAGGTTGGAGACTGGGTGCAGAAGAAATGTTGAGGAGAGCAGAGGTTGGAGACTGGGGTGCAGAAGGACTCTAGCAGAGAGAAGAGGTTGGATACTGGGATATAGAAGGATTGTTGCAGAGAGCAGTTGTTGGAGACTGGTGTGTAGAAGGACTTTTGCACAGAGCAGAGTTTTGAGACTGTGTTGCAGAAGTACTGTTGCGGAGAGCAGAGTTTGGAGACTGAGGTGCAGAAAGACTGTTACAGAGAGCAGAGGTTTTAGACTGGGGTGCAGAATTACTAACAAGGAAAGTAGAGTTTGGAGACTGGGGTGCAGAATGACTGTTACAGAGAGCAAAGTTTATAGTTCGGGGTGCAGAAGGGCTGCTGCAGAGAACAGAGGTTGGATACTGACGTGCAGGAGGGCCGTTGCAGGGAGATGAGGTTGGAGACTGAGGTGCAGAATAACTGTTACAGAGAGTAAAGTTTGGAGAATGGGGGGACGAAGGATCTTACAGAGAGCAGAGGTTGGAGACTGGGGTGCAGAAGGACTGTTGCAGAGAACAGAAGTTGGAGACTGAGGTGCAGAAAAATCGTTGCAGAGAGAAGAGTTTGGAGACTGGGGTTCAGAAGGCCTGTTACAGAGTGCAGACTTTGGAGACTCAGTTGCAGAAGACCTGTTACAGAGAGCAGATGTTTGAGACTGTGGTGCAGAAGGATTGTTGCAGAGAACAGAGGTTTCAGAGTGAGGCTTAGAAGGACTGTTATATAGAGCAGAGTTTTGAGTCTCAGGTCCAGAAGGACTGTTTCAGAAAGCAGAGGTTGGCAATTGGGGTGCAGAAGTACCGTTATAGAGAGAAGAGGTTGGAGACTGTGGTACAGAAGAACTGTTACAGAGAGCAGAGTTTGGAGACTGGGGTACAGAAGGACTGTTACAGAGAGCAGACGTTGGAGACCGAGGTGCAGAAGGATTGTTACAGAGAGCATAGATTGGAGACTGGGGTGCAGAAGAACCATTACAGAAAGCAAAGGATTGAGACTGAGATGCAGAAGGACTTTTAGAGAGATCAGAGGTTGGAGACTGAGGTACAGAAGGATCGTTGCAGAGAGAAGAGTTTGGAGACTGGGGTGCAGAAGGACTGTTACAGAAATCAGGGGTTGGCAATTCGGGAGCAGATGGTTTGTTACAAATAGAAGAGGTTGGAGACTGTGATACAAAAGGACTTTTACATAGAGCAGAGTTTGGAGACTGGATAGAAGAAGGATCGTTGTAGAGAGCAGATGTTGGAGACGGGTGCAGACAGACTGTTACAGAGAGAAAAGGTTGGAGACTGGGGTGCAAAAGAAATGTTGCAAAAAGCAGAGTTTGGAGACTTGGGTGCAGAAGGACTGATAAAGAGAGCAGAGTTTGGAGACTGGGGTGCAGAGGGACCGTTACAGATTGCAGAGGTTGGATACTGAGGTGCAGAAGAACTTTTAAAGAGAGGAGAGTTTTGAGACAGGGGTGTCAAAGGATTTTTACAGAGAGCAAAGGATGGAGACTGGGGTGCAGAAGGAGTGTTTCAGAGAGAAGAGTTTGTAGATTGCGGTTCTGAAGAACTGTTACAGAAAGCAGAGTTTGGAGACTGTGGTGAAGAAGGCCTGTTACAGAGAGCAGAGTTTGGACATGAGGTGCAAAAGGATCGTTACACAGAGCACAGTTTGGACTCTGATGTGCAGAAGGACTGTTACAGTGAGCAGAGCTTGGAGACTGGGGTACAGAAGTACTGTTGCAGATAGCAGAGATTGGAGACTGGAATGCAGAAGGATCGTTGCAGAGAGCAGAGGTTTAAAACCAGGGTGCAGTAAGATAGTTTCAGAGAGCACAGGTTGGAGACTGGGGTGCAGAAGGACTGTAGCATAGAGCAGAGGTTGGAGTCTGGGGTGCAGAAGGACTGTTGCAGAGAGCAGACGTTGGAGACTGGGATGCAGAAAAATTGTTGCAGAGATCAGAAGTTGGATACTGGGGTATAATAAGTCGTTTGAAGAGAGCAGAGTTTTGAGACTGGGGTGCAGACGGACTGTTGCAGAGAGCAGAGGTTTGAGACTGAGGTTAAGAAGAACTGTTACGGAGAACAGAGGTATTTGACTGGGGTACATAATAACTAATACGGAAAGTAGAGTTTGGCGACTGGGATGCAGAAGGACTGATACAGAGAGCAGATTTTGTAGCCTGGGGTGCAGAAGGACAGCTGCATAGAACAGAGGTTGGATACTGGGGTGCACAAGGGCCGTTTCAGTGAGATGAGGTTGGAGACTGTGGTGCAGAATGACTGTTACACAGCAAAGTTTGGAGAACGGTGTGCAGAAAGATCTTATAGAGACCAGACTTTGGAGACTGGGATGCAGAAGGATCGTTGCAAAGAGGAGAGGTTGGAGACTGGGTTGCAGAAGGTCTGTTACAGAGAGCAGAGTTTGGAGACTGGGTTGCAGAAAACCTGTAACAGAAAGCAGACTTTGGAGACTGGGGTGCAGAAGGATTGTTACAGATAGCACAGTTTGGAGACTGGGGTTTAGAAGAATTGTTGGAGAGAGCAGAAATTTTAGATTGAGGCTTAGAAGAACTGTTACAGAGAGCAGAGGTTGGAAATTGGGGTGCAGAAGGACCGTTATAGAGAGAATAGTTTCAAGATTGCCATATAGATGGACTGTTACAGAGAGCAGAGTTTGGAGACTGGGGTGCAGAAGGACCGATGCAGAGAGCAGATGTGGGAGACTGGGATGCAGAAGGATCGTTGCAGAGAGCAGAGGTTGGAGACTTAGCTGAAGAAGGATCGCTATAGAGAGAAGAGTTTGATGACCGGGGTTCAGTAGGATAGTTTCACAGAGCACAGGTTGGAGACTGGGGTGCTGACGAAATGTTGCAGAGAGCAGAGGTTGGAGACTGGGGTGCAGAAGGACTGTAGCTGAGAGCTGAGGTTAGAGACTGGGGTGTAAGAGGACTGTTGCAGAGAGCAGACGTTAAAGACTGGGATGCAGAAGGATCGTTGCAGAGAGCAGATGTTGGATACTGGGCTATAATAAGACGTTTGCAAAGAGCAGACGTTGGAGACTGGGATGCAGAAGGATTGTTGCAGAGAGCTGATGTTGGATACTGGTGTATAATAAGACGTTTGCAGAGAGCAGAGGTTGGAGACTGGGTAGAAGTAGGATCGTTGCAGAGAGCAGATGTGGGAGACTCGGGTGCAGAAGGTCTGTTACAGAAAGCAGTGTTTGCAGACTTAAGTGCAGAAGACTCTTACAGAGAGCAGCGTTTGGAGAATGGGTTGAAGAAGGATCTTACAGAGAGCAGAGGTTAGAGACTGAGGTTCAGAAGGACTTTTACAGAAAGTAGAGGGTGGAGACTGGGGTGCAGAAGAAGTGTTACATAGAGCAGAGTTTGGAGAACGGGGTGCAGAAGGATCTTACAGACAGCAGACGTTGGAGACTGGGATGCAGAAAGATCGATGCAGAGAGCAGAGGTTGGATACTGGGGTGTAGAAGGACTTTTGCAGAGACAAGAGGTTGGAGATGGGGTGCAGAAGGCCTGTTACAGAGAGCAGAGTTTAGAGACTGGGTTGCAGAAATCCTGTTACAGAGAGCAGATGTTGGAGACAGGGGTGCAGAAGGATTGTTACAGATAGCACAATTTGGAGACTGTTGTTTAGAAGGATTGTTGCAGAGAGCAGAAGTTTCAGAATGAGGCATAGAAGGACTGTTACAGAGAGCAGAGGTTGGAAATTGGGGTGCAGAAGGACCGTTATAGAGAGAAGAGGTTGAGACTGCCGTACAGAATGACTGTTACAGAGAGCAGATGTGGGAGACTGGGGTGCAGAAGGACTATTACAGAGAGCAGACGTTGGAGACAGAGGTGCGGAAGAATTGTTACAGAGAGCAGAGATTGGAGACTGGGGTGCAGAAGGACAATTACAGAGAAAAAAGGACGGAGACTGAGGTGCAGAAGGACTTTTACCGATAGCAGAGTTTTGAGACCGAGGTGTAGAATGATCGTTGCAGAGAGAAGAATTTGGAGACTGAATTGCAGAAGGACTGTTACAGAAAGCAGAGGTTGGCAATTGGGGAGCAGATGAACTGTTACAAAGAGAAGAGGTTGGAGACTGCGATACAAAAGGACTTTTACAGAGAGCAGAGTTTGGAGACTGGGTAGAAGAAGGATCTTGCAGAGAGCAGATGTTGGAGACTGGGGTGCAGAAGGCCTGTTACAGAGAGCAGAGTTTGGAGACTGCGGTGCAGAAGACTCTTACAGAGAGCAGCGTTTGGAGAATGGGTTGCAGAAGGATCTTACAGAGAGCAGAGGTTGGAGATTGAGGTGCAGAAGGACTTTTATAGAGAGTAGATGGTGGAGACTGGGGTGCAGAAGGAGTGTTACAGAGAGCAGAGTTTGGAGATTGGGGTGCACAAAAACTGTTACTGAGAAACGAGGTTGGAGACAGGGGTGCAGGAGGACTGTTTCAGAGAGCAGAGTTTCCAGACTGAGGTGCAGAAAGACTGCTACAGAGAGAAGATTTTGGAAACTGGGATGTAGAAGAACCCTTTCAGAGAGCAGAGGTGGAGCCTGGGGACAAGAAGGATCATTGCAGAGAGCAGATGTTTGAGACTGGGGTGCATAAGGACTATTAAAGAGAGCAGAGGTTAAAGTTTGAGGTTCAGAAAGATCATTTCTGTGTGCAGAGGTTTGAGACTGGGGTTCAGAAGGATTGTTACAGATTGCAGAACTTAAAGACTGAGGTGCAAAAGGACTTTTACAAATGGAGACTTTGGAGACTGGGGTGCAAAGGATTCTTACAGAGAGCAGAGGATTGTGACTGGGGTACAGAAGGATCGTTGCAGAGAGCAGAGGTTAGAAAATGAGGTGCAGAAGGATCGCTACAGAGAGCAAATTTGGAGAATGGGGTGGAGCAGGACAGTAACATAGAGCACAGGTTGGAGACTTGAGTTCAGAAGAAATGCTGCAGAGAGCAGAGGTTGGAGACTGGGGTGCAGAAGTACTTAAGCAGAGAGCAGAGGTTCTAGACTGGGGTGCAGAAGGACTGTTGCAGAGAGCTGTTGTTGGTGACTGGGATGCAGAAGGATCATTGCAGAGAGCAGAGGTTGGAGACTGCGGTTTAGAAAGACTGTTGCAGAGAGTAGTTGTTGGAGACTGAGGTGCAGTAGGACCGTTACAGATTGCAGAGTTTTAATACTGAGGTGCAGAAGGACTTTTACAGAGAGGAGAGGTTTGAGTAAGTGGTGTCAAAGGATTCTTACAGAGAGCAGAGGATGGAGACTAGGGTGCAGAAGGAGTGTTACAGAGAGCAGAGTTTGGAGATTGGGGTTCAGAAGAACTGTTACAGAAAGCAGAGTTTGGAGACAGTGGTGCAGAAGACGTGTTACAGAGAGCAGAGTTTGGACATGAGGTGCAGAAGAATCGTTACAAAGAGCAGAAGTTGGACACTGATGTGCAGAAAGACTGTTACACAGAGCAGAGCTTGAAGACTGGGGTGCAGAAGGACTGTTGCACAGAGCAGAGGTTGGAGACTTAAGTTCAGAAAAATGTCTACAGAGAGCAGAGTTTTGAGACCGGGGTGCATTATGATAGTTTCAGAGAGCACATGTTGGAGACTGGGGTGCAGAAGAAATGTTGAAGAGAGCAGAGGTTGGAGACTGGGGTGCACAAGGACTATAGCAGAGAGCAGAGGTTGGAGACTCAGGTGCAGAAGGATCGCTACAGAGAGCAGAATTTGGAGACTGGGGTGCAGTTGGATAGTTTTAGAGAGCACATGTTGGAGATTAGGGTACAGAAGAAATGTTGCAGAGAGCAGAGTTTGGAGACTGGGGTTCAGAAGGACTGTAGCAGAGAGCAGAGTTTGGAGACTAGGGTGCAGAAGACTCTTACAGAGAGCAGCGTTTGGAGAATGGGTTACAGAAGGATCTTAGAGAGAGCAGAGGTTGGAGACTGAGGTGCAGAAGGACTGTTTCAGAGAGCAGACTTTGGAGAGTTAAGTGCAGAAAAATGTCTACAGAGAGCAGAGTTTTGAGACCGGGGTGCATTAGGATAGTTTCAGAGAGCAGATGTTGGAGACTGGGGTGCAGAAGAAATGTTGAAGAGAGCAGAGGTTGGAGACTGGGGTGCACAAGGACTATAGCAGAGCGCAGAGGTTGGAGACTCAGGTGCAGAAGGATTGCTACAGAGAGCAGAGTTTGGAGACTGGGGTGCAGTTTGATAGTTTTAGAGAGCACATGTTGGAGACTGGGGTGCAGAAGAAATGTTGCAGAGAGCAGAGGTTGGAGACTGGGGTTCAGAAGGACTGTAGAAGAGAGCAGAGTTTGGAGACTAGGGTGCAGAAGACTCTTACAGAGAGCAGCGTTTGGAGAATGGGTTACAGAAGGATCTTAGAGCAGAGGTTGGAGACTGAGGTGCAGAAGGACTGTTTCAGAGAGCAGAGTTTGGAGACTGAGGTGCACAAGGACTGTTACAGAGAGCATATTTTGGAATCTGTGATATAGAAGGACCATTGCAGAGAGCAGAGGTTGGAGACTGGGGATAAGAAGGATCCTTGAAGAGAGCAGATGTTGGACACTGGGTGCATAAGGACTATTAAAGACAGCATAGGTTAGAGACTAAGGTTCAAAAAAATAATTTCTGAGTGCAGTGGTTTTAGACTGGGGTGCAGAAGGACTGTTACAGATTGCAGAACTTGGAGACTTTAGTTTAGAAGGACATTTACAGAGAGGAGTGGTTGAAGACTGGGGTGCAAAAGGATTCTTACAGAGAGTAGAGGATTGAGACTGGGGTGCAGAAGGATCACTGCAGATAGCAGAGGTTGGAGAATGAGGTGCAGATGGATCGCTACAGAGAGAAAAGGTTGGAGACTGGGGTGCAGCAGGACAGTTACAGAGAGCACAGGTTGGATACTTGGGTGCAGAAGAGATGTTGCAGAGAGCAGAGGTTGAAGATTGGCGTGCAGAAGGACTGTAGCAGAGAGCAGAGGTTTGAGACTGGGGTGTAGAAGGACTGTTGCAGAGAGCAGACATTGGAGACTGGGATTCAGAAGGATCGTTGCAGAGAGAAGATGTTGGAGACTGGTGTGTATAAAAATTTTAGCAGAGAGCAGAGTTTGGAGACTGGGTTGCAGAAGGAATGTGGCAGAGAGCAGAGGTTGGAGACTGAGGTTCAGAAGGACTGTTACAGAGAGCAGAGGTTTTAGACTGGTGTGTGCAGAATAACTGATACGAAGTAGAGTTTGGAGCCTGGGGTGCAGATGGACTGTTACAGAGAGCAGAGTTTGTAGCCTGGGGTGCAGAATGACAGCTTCAGAAAAGAGAGGTTGGATACTGGGGTTCAGAATGGCCATTGCAGACTGAAGAGGTTAGAGACTGAGGTGCAGAATGACTGTTACAGAGAGCAGAGTTTGGAGACTGGGTTGCAGAAGGCCTTTTACAGAAAGCACACTTTGGTGACTGAGTTGCAGAAGACCTGTTACAAAGAGCAGATGTTGGAGACTGGGGTGCAAAAGGATTGTTACACATAGCACAGTTTGGAGACTGGGGTTTAGAAGGATTGTTGCCGACAGCAGAGGTTTCAGACTGAGGTTTAGAAGGTCTGTTACAGAGAGCAAAGGTTGGAGTCTGAGGTGCAGAAGAACTGTTTTAGAAAGCAGATGTTGGCAATTGGGGTGCAGAATGACCGTTATAGAGAGTAGAGTTTGGAGACTGCAGTATAGAAGGACTGTTACAGAGAGCAGAGTTTGGAGACTGGGGTGCAAAAAGACTGTTACAGAGAGCAGACGTTGGACATAGAGGTAAAGACGGATTGTTACAGAGAGCAGAGATTGGATACTGGGGTTCAGAAGGACCATTAAAGAGAGCAAAGAATGGAGACTGAGGTGCAGAATGACTGTTACAGAGAGCAAAGTTTGTAAAACGAGGTGCAGAAGGATCTTACAGAGAGCAGAGGTTGGAGACTGGGATGCAGAAGGACTGTTGCAGAGAGAAGAGGTTGGAGACTGGGGTGCAGAAGGCCTTTTACAGAAAGCACACTTTGGTGACTGAGTTGCAGAAGACCTGTTACAGAGAGCAGATGTTGGAGACTGGGGTGCAAAAAGATTGTTACACATAGCACAGTTTGGAGACTGGGGTTTAGAAGGATTGTTGCCGACAGCAGAGGTTTCAGACTGAGGCTTAGAAGGTCTGTTACAGAGAGCAAAGGTTGGAGTCTGAGGTGCAGAAGAACTGTTTTAGAAAGCAGATGTTGGCAATTGGGGTGCAGAATGACCGTTATAGAGAGTAGAGTTTGGAGACTGCCTTATAGAAGGACTGTTACAGAGAGCAGAGTTTGGAGACTGGGGTGCAAAAAGACTGTTACAGAGAGCAGACGTTGGACATAGAGGTAAAGACGGATTGTTACAGAGAGCAGAGATTGGATACTGGGGTTCAGAAGGACCATTAAAGAGAGCAAAGAATGGAGACTGAGGTGCAGAAGGACTTTTACAGAGAGCAGAGGTAGGAGACTGAGGTGCAGAAAGATCGTTGCAGAGAGAAGAGTTTGGAGACTGAAGTGCAGAAGGACTGTTACAGAAAGCAGAGGTTGGCAATTTGAGAGCAGATGGACCATTACAAAAAGAAGAGGTTGGAGACTGGGGTGTAGAAGGACTGTTGCAGAGAGCAGAGGTTGGAGACTTGGGTTCAGAAAGACTGTTGAAGAGAGCAGAATTTGGAGACTGGTGTGCAGAAGGTCTGTTGCAGATAGCAGAGTTTGAAAACTGGGGTGAAGAAGGACTGTTGCAGGGAGCAGGTGTTAGAGGCATAGGTGCAGAAAGACTTTTGCAGAGAGTAGAATTTGGAGACTGAGGTTCAGAAGACTGTTGCAGATAGCAGAGTTTGGAGACTGGGGTGCAGAAGGACTGATACAGAAATAAGAGTTTGGGGACTGAGGTGCAGAAGGACCATTACAGACAGCAGTGTTTGGAGACTGCAATACAGGAGGACTGTTTCAGAGAGCAGAGGTTGGAGACTGGAGTGGAGAAGAACTGTTTCAGAGTGAAGATGGAGACTGGTGTGCAGAAGAACTGTTGCAGAGAGTAGAGTTAGGAGACTGAGATGCAGAAAGACTGTTAAAGAGAGCAGAGTTTGGAGACTGGGGTGCAGAAGGACTGATGCAGAGAGCAGAGTTTGGAGACTGGGGTGCAGAGGCTATTACAGAGAGCAGAGGTTGGAGACTGTGTACAGAAGGGCTATTACAGAGAGCAGAGTTTGGAGACTGGGTTGCAGAAGAATATTACGTAGAGCAGAGTTTCGAGACTGTGGTGCAGAAGGATTGTTACAGAGAGCAGAGGTTGGCGACTGGGGTGCAGTAGAATTATTGCAGAGAGCAGAGGTTGGAGACTAGTGTGCAGAAGGATCGTTGCAGAGCGCAGAGGTTGGAGACTTGGGTGCAGAAAGATGGTTGCAGAGAGCAGATGTTGGAGACTGGGATGCAGAAGGATGGTTGAAGAGAGCAGAGATTGGAAACTGGGTTTCAGAGGGACTGTTACTCAGAGCAGAAGTTGAAGACTGGAGTGTAGAAGGACTTTTGCAGAAAGCAGAGTTTGGAGACTGTGGTGCAGAAGAACTGTTGCAGATAGCAGAGGTTGGAAACTGGGGTGAAGAAGGACTATTGCAGGGAGCAGGTGTTGGAGACATGGGTGCAGAAGGACTTTTGCAGAGAGTAGAATTTGGAGACTGATGTTCAGAAGGACTGTTGAAAATAGCAGAGGTTGGAGACTGGGTACAGAAGGGCTGTTACAGAGAGCAGAGTGTAAAGACTGGGTTGCATAAGAATATTACATAGAGCAGAGTTTGAAGACTGTGGTGCAGAAAAATTGTTACAGAGAGCAGAGGTTGGCGACTGGGGTTCAGTAGGATTATTGCAGAGAGCAGAGGTTGAAGACTGGTGTGCAGAAAAATTGTTGCAGAGAGCAGAGGTTTGAGACTTGGGTGCAGAAGGACGGTTGCAGAGAGCAGATGTTGGAGACTGGGATGCAGAAGGATTGTTGCAGAGAGCAGAGATTTGAAACTAGTTTGCAGAAGGACTTCTACACAGAGCAGAGGTTGAAGACTGGAGTGTAGAAGGACGTTTTCAGAGAGCAGAGTTTTGAGACTTAGGTGCAGAAGGACTTTTATAGAGGGCAGAGGTTATAGACTGAGATGCAAAAGGACTGTTACAGAGAGCAGAGGTTGGAGACTGGGGTGGAGAAAGACTTATTCAAATAGCAGAGTTTGGAGACTGGGGTACAGAAGGCTGTTACAGAGAGCAGAGTTTGGAAACTGGGTACAGAAGGGCTGTTACAGAGAGCAGAGTTTGGAGACTGGTGTGCAGAAGGATGGTTGCAGAGAGAAGATGTTGGAGACTGGGATGCAGAAGGATTGTTACAGAGAGCAGAGGTTGTCGACTGGGGTGCAGTAGGATTATTGCAGAGAGCAGACGTTGGAGACTGGTGTGCAGAAGGATCGTTGCAGAGAGCAGAGATTGTAGACTTGGGTGCAGAAGAACGGTTGCAGAGAGCAGATGTTGTAGGCGGGAATGCAGAAGGATAGTTGCAGAGAGCAGAGATTGGAAACTGGGTTGCAAAAGGACTGTTACCCAGAGCAGAGGTTGAAGACTGGAGTGTAGAAGGACTGTTGAAAAGGGCAAAGGTTGTAGACTGGGGTGCAAAAGGACTGTTATAGATAGCAGATGTTAAAGACTGAGATGCAGAAGGACTGTTACAGAGAGCAGAGGTTGGAGACTTGGGTGCAGAAGGACTCATACAGAAAGCAGAGGTTGGAGTTTTGGGTCCAGAATGAACCTTACAGAGAGCAGAGTTTGGAGACCAGGGTACAGACGGACTGTTTCAGAGTGAAGAGGTCTGAGAATGGGATGCACAAAGACTGTTTCAGAGAGTAGATGTCAAAGACTGGGATGCAGAAGAACTTTTGCAGAGAGCTGAAGTTGGAGACTGGGGTACAGAAGGATTGTTGCAGGAAGCAGAGGTTGGAGACTGGGGTGAAAAAGAATTGATACAGAGATCAGAGTTTGGTGATTGGGGTGCAGAAGGATCTTACAGAGAGCAGAGTTTAAAGAGTGGGGTGCAGAGGAACTGTTGCACAGAGCAGAGGTTGGAGAGTGGGGTGCAGAAGCACTGTTTCAGAGAGCAGAGATTGGAGACTGGGTGGCAGAAGGATCTTACATAGAAAAGAGGTTGGAGACTGAGGCGCAGAAGAAATGTTGCCGAGATCAATGGTTGGAGACTGGGGTGCAGAAAAATTTTTGCAGGGAGCAGAGGTTGGAGACTGACATGCTGAAGGACTCTTGCAGACAACAAAGGTTGGAGAATGGGGTGCAGAAGGACCGTTGCAGAGAGCAAATGTTGGAGACTGAGGTGCAGAAGGATTGTTCAGTGAGCAGACGTTGCAGACTTGGGTGAAGAAGGACTGTTATGGAGATCAGAGTTAAGACACTGGGTTTCAGAAAGATCTTTCAGAGACAAGAGTTTGGAGACTGCGGTGTAGACGAACTGTTGCACAGAGCAGAGGTTTGAGACTGGGGTGCAGAAAGACTGTTACAGTGAGAAGAGTTTGGAGACTGGGTTGCACAAAGATCTTACATAAAGCAGAGGTTGGAGACTGAGGTGCAGGAGAAATGATACCCAGAGCAGAGGTTGGAGACTGGGGTGCAGAATGACTGTTGCCGAGAACAGATGTTGGAGATTGTCATGCACAAGGACCGTTGCAGAGAGCAGAGGTTGGAGACTGGGGTAAAAAAGGAATGTTACAGAGAGCAGAGTTAGAAGACTGGGGTGTAGAAGGATCTTACAGAGAACAGATGATGGAGACTGGGGTGCAGAACGACTGTTACAGAGAGAAGAGGTTGGAGACTGAGTTGCAGAATAATTGTTTCAGAAAGCAGAATTTAGAGACTGTGGTGCAGAAGAATCCTTGCAGAGAGAAGAGTTTTCAGACTGATGTCAGAAGGACTATTGCAGAGAGCAGAGGTTTGAGACCGGGGTGCAAAAAGAACGTTGCAGAGAGCAGAGGCTATAGACTCGGGTACAGTAGGACTTTTGCAGAGGTCAGTGTTTGTGAACTGAGGTGCAGAAGGATTGTTACAGAGAACAGAAGTTGAATACTGGGGTGCAGAAGGACTGTTTCAGAGAGAAAAGGTTGCAAACTGGGATTTAGAAAGACTGTTACAGAGAGCAGAGGTTGGAGACTGGGGCGCAGAATTACTGTTACAGAGAGCAGAGTTTGAAGACATGGTTGCAAAAGAATCTTACAGAGAGCAGAGGTTGGAGACTGAGGTGGAACAGGACTGTTACAGAGAGCAGAGTTTGGAGACTGGGGTTCAGAAGCATCGTGGCAGAGAACCAAGTTTTCAGACTGAGGTGCAGAAGGACTGTTGGAGATTACAGATGTTGAAGACTGGGGTGCAGAAGGATCTTTGTAGAGATCAGAGGTTTGAGACTGTGGTGCAGAAGGACTGTTGGAGATTACAGATGTTGAAGACTGGGGTGCAGAAGGATCTTTGTAGAGATCAGAGGTTTGAGACTGTGGTGCAGAAGGACTGTTACAGAGAACAGAGGTTAAAGACTGTGGTGCAGAAGGACTGATATAGAGAGCAGAGTTTAGTGAAGGGATGCAGAATGACTGTTACAGAGGGCAGAGTTTAAAGACTGGGTTGCAGAAGGATCGTACAAAGAGCAGAGGTGGGAGACTGAGGTGCAGAAGGACTGTTACAGAGAGCAGAGGTTGGAGACTGAGGTGCAGAAGGACCATTGCAGAGAGACGAGTTGGAGACAGAGGTTAAAAAGGATTGTTACAGAGACTAGAGTTTGGAGTCTGCGGTTCAGAAGTACTGTTGCAGATAGCAGAGTTTGGATAATGGGGTTCAGAAGGACTGTTGCAGGGATCAGGTGTTGGAGACTTCGGTGCAGAAGGACTGTTGCAGAGAGCATAATTTGGAGACTGAGTTGCAGAAGGACTGTTACAGAGAGCAGATGTTGGAGACTGGTGTTCAGAAAGACTGATACAGAAAGCAGAGGTTAGAGACTGGGATGCAGAAGGACCGTTGCAGAGAGCACAGTTAAGAGACTGCAATAAAGGAGGACTGTTATAGAGAGCAGAGGTGGAAGAATGGTTTAGAGAAGAACTGTTTCAGAGTGCAGATGTTAGAGACTGGGGTGCAGAAGGACCATTATGGAGAGTAGAGGTTGGAGACTGCAGTACAGAAAGACTGTTACAGGGAGCAGAGGTTGGAGACTGGGGAGTAGAAGGACTGATGCAGAGAACAGATAACCACTGCTCTCTGTCACAGTCCACCTGCAGCTCAGTCTCCAACCACTGCTCTCTTTCAGATCCTTCAGCAATCCAGTCTCCAAACACTGCTCTCTATAACACTTTTTCTGCACCCCAGTCTCCAAACTCTCCTCTCTGTAACAGGCCTTCTGCATGCCAGTCTCCAAACTCTGCTCTATGCAATGATCTAACTAAACCCCAGTCTCTAACCTCTTCTCTCTGCAACGATTCTTCTACACCCAAGTCTCCAACATCTGCTCTCTGTAACAGTCCTTCTGCACCACAGTGTCCAAACTCTGCTCTCTGTAACAGTCCTTCTGCACCCCAGACTCCAAACTCTGCTCTGTGTAACAGTCCTTCTGCACCCCATTCTCCAACCTATTTTCTCTGCAACAGTCTTTCTGCTCCTTAGTCTACGAGATCTGCTCTCTGTAACAGTCCTTCTGTACCTCAGTGTCCAAACTCTGCTCTCTGTTTTGGTTCTTTTACACCCCTGTCTTCAAAACCTGCTTTCTGTATCAGCCTGTCTGAACCCCAGTATCCAAACTCTGTTCTCTGTATCCATCCTTATGCACCTCAGTCTCCAACTTGTGCTCTCTGTAGGAGTCCTTCTGCATCCCAGTCTCCAACCTCTACTCTCGGTAATAATCCTAAACTGCAGTCTCCAAACTCTGCTCTCTTTAACGGTCCTTCTGCACGCCAATTCCCAACCTCTGCTTCCTGTAACAGTCCTTCTACACCTCAGTCTCCAAACTCTGCTCTCTGTAACAGTCCTTCTACATCTCAGTCTCCAACCTCTGCTCTCTGTAACAGTCCTTCTGTACCTCAGACTGAAACCTCTTCTCTCTGCATCATCTTTCTGCACCCCAGTCTCCAACCACTGCTCTCTGTAACAGTACACCTGCACATCAGTCTCTAACGTCTGCTCTCTGTAAGATCCTTCAGCAACCCAGTCTCCAAACTCTGCTGTCTATAACAGTCCTTCTGCACCCCAGTCTCCAACCTCTCCTCTCTGTAACAGGCCTTCTGCACGCCAGTCTCAAAACTCTGCTCTCTGTAGCAGGCCTTCTGCACCCCAGTCTCCAAACTCTGCTCTCTGCTCTCTGCAACGATCCTTCTGCATCCCAATCTTCAACCTATGCTCTCTGCAATGATCCTACTGCATTCCAGTCTCCAACCTCTGATCTCTGCAACGGTCCTTCTGCACCTCTGTCTCCAACCTCTACTCTCTGTAACAGTCCTTCTGCACTTCACTCTTCAACCTCTGCTCTCTGTACATCCTTCTACAACCCAGTCTCAAACCTCTGCTCTCTGTATCTATTATTCTGCAACTCAGTCTGCAACCTCTGCTCTCTGTTACAGTTTTTCTATACCGCAGTCTCCAAACTCTGGTCTTTGTTACGGTCCTTCTGCACCCCAATTTCCAACCACTTCTTTCTGTAACAGTCCTTCTGTACCTCAGTCTCCAAACTCTGCTCTCTATAACAGTCCTTCTACACCTCAGTCTCTAACCTCTGCTCTCTTTAACAGTTCTTCTGCACCTCAGTCTGATACCTCTGCTCTCTGCACAATCCTTCTGCACCCAAGTCTCCAAACACTGCTCTCTGTAACAATCCACCTGCACCTAGTCTCCAAACTTTGCTCTATGTAAGATTCTTCAGCAACCCAGTCTTTAAACTCTGCTCTCTATAACAGTCCTTCTGCACCCCAGTCTCCAAACTCTCCTCTCTATAACAGGCCTTCTGCATGCCAGTCTCCAAACTTTTCTCTCTGTAGCAGGCCTTCTGCACTCCAGTCTCCAAAATATGCACTGTGCAACGATCCTACTGCACCCCAGTCTTCAACCTCTGCTCTCTGCAATGATCCTACTGCACCTCAGTCTACTACCTCTGATCTCCGCAACAGTCCTTCTGCATCTCAGTCTCCAAATTCTTCTCTCTATAAGATCAATCTTCACCCCAGTATCCAACCTCTTCTCTCTGCAACAGTCCTGAATCTAATGCTCCAAACTCTTCTCTCTGCAACAGTCCTTCTGGACCCCAGTCTCCAACCACTGCTCTCTAATACAGTCCTTCAGCACCTCATTCTCCCATCTCTGCTCTCTGTAAAATACTTCTGCAACCCAGTCTCCAACTTCTGCACCCTGTAAGATCATTCTGCACCCCTGTCTCCAAGATCTGCTATTTGAAACGATCCTTCTGCACCCCAGTCTCCAACCTCTGTTCTATGTAACAGGACTTCTGCACCTCAGTCTCCAACCTCTGCTCTCTGCAACAGTCCTTCTGCACCCCAGTCACTAAATTCTGCTCTCTGCAACAGTCCTTCTTTACTGCATTCTCCAACCTCTACTCTCTGTAACGTTCTTTCTGCACCCAATACTAGAGTCTCTGCTTTCTGTATCAGGGCTTCTGCACACCAGTCTCCAACCTCTGCTCTCTGAAAAAGTCCTTCTGCACTTCAGTCCTCAACCTCTGCTCTCTGCAACAGTCCTTCTGCACCCCAGTCTCCAAACTCTGCTCTCTGTAAAAATCTTTCTGCACCTGAGTCTGCAAACTCTGTTCTCTGCAACGGTCCTTCTGCACCTCAGTCTACAACCTATAATCTCTGTAACAGTACTTCTTCACTTCAGTCTCCAACCTCTGCTCTCTGTGAGATCAATTGCCAACCCAGTCTCTCAACTCTGCTCTCTTTAACATTCTTTCTGCACACCAGTCTTCAATCTCTTCTTTCTGCAACGATCATTCTTAACCCCAGTCTCCAAACTCTGCTCTCTGCAACAGTCCTTCTACACCCCAGTCTCCCATATCCCACCTCTACAACAGTCCTTCTGCACCACAGTCTGAAAACTCTGCTGTCTGAAACAAAACTCCTCCACCCCAGTCTCCTACCTCTTCTGTCTGTTAAAATCCTTCTGCACCTCAGTCTCTGACATATGCTCTCTCTAAGATCCATCCGAACCCCTGTCTCCGACATCTGCTCTCTGTAAAAGTAATTCTGCACCTCAGTCTCCAACCTTTGCTCTCTGCAACAGCCTTCTGCATCCCAGTCTGCAAACTCTGCTCTCTACAACGATCTTTCTGGACCCCAGTCTCCAACGTCTGCTCTCTGCAACAGTCCTTCTGCACCACAGTCTCCAACCTCTGCTCTCTGTAAGATCTTTCTGCACTCAAGTTTAAAAACTCTGCTCTTTCTAACATTCCTTCTCTAGCCTAGTCGACAACCTAGGCTTTCTGCAAAGGTCCTGTGGCACCCCAGTCTCCAAACTCTGTCCTCTGCAACAGTCCTTCGGCTCCCCAGTCTCCAATATCTGCTCTCTGTAACAGTCCTTCTGTACCGCATTCACCAAACTCTGCATTTGTAAAGGTCCTTCTGCACCCCAGTCTCCAAACTCTGCTTTCTGTATCAGTCCTTCTGAACCCCAGTCTCCAACCTCTGCTCTCTGTGTCTATCCTTCTTCACCTCAGTCTCCAACCTGTGCTTTCTGTAACAGTCCTTCTGAACCCAAGTCTCCCACCTCTGCTCTCTGTAACAGTCCTTCTATATCGTAGTCTCCAAACTCTGCTCTCTGTAACGGTCCTTCTGCACCCCAATTTACAACCTCTGCTTTCTGTAACAGTCCTTCTGCACCTCAGTCTGAAACCTCTGCTCTCCACGATCCTTCTACACCCCAGTCTTTGACCACTGCTCTCTGTAACAGTCCACTTGCACCTCAGTCTCCAACCTCTGCTCTCTGTAACAGTCCTTCTGCAGAATAGTTACCAACCTCTGCTCTCTATAACAGAATTTTTGCAACCCAGTCTCGAATCTGCTCTCTGTAACAGGCCTTAAGAACCCCAGTCTCCAACCTCTTCTCTGCAATGATTTTTCTCCACCCCAGTCTCCAACCTCTGCTCTCAGCAACAGTCCTTCTGCACCCTAGTCACGAAGCTCTGCTCTCTGTAAGATCCTTATGCACTCCAGTCTCCAACCTCTTCTCTCTGCAACAATTCTTCTCCATCCCAGTCTCCAACATCTGCTCTCTGCAACGTTCCTTTTGCACCCCAGTCTTCAAACTCTGCTTTCTGTAAGATCCATCTGAACCCCAATCTCCAACCTCTGCTCTCTGCAACAGTCCTTCTGCATACCAGTCTCCAAACTCTGCTCTCTGTAACTGTCCTTCTGCACCTCAGTCTCCAAACTCTTCTCTCTGTAACAGTCCATCTGCACCTCAGTCTCTAAAATCTGCTCTCTGCAAAGATCCTTCAGGACCCCAGTCTCCAACTTCTGCTCTGTGCAACAGTCCTTCTGCACCACAGTCTCCAGACTCTGCTCTCTGTAAGATCCTTCTGCACTCCAGTTTCCAAACTCTGCTCTCTGTAACATTCCTTCTCCACCCCAGTCTCCAACTTCTGTTCTCTGCAACAGTCCTGCTGCTTCGCAGTCTCCGAGATCTGCTCTGTGTAACAGTCCTTCTATATGGAAGTCTCCAAATTCTGCTCTCTGTAAGGGTCCTTCTACACCCCAATTTCCAACCTCTTTTTTCTGTAACAGTCCTTCTCCACCTCAGTCTCCAAACTCTGCTCTCTGTAACACTCCTTCTACACCTCAGTTTCCAACTTGTCCTCTCTGTAACATTCTTTATGCACCCCAGTCTCCAACCTCTGCTCTATGCATTGGTACCTCTTAACCCCAGTCTCCAAACTTGTTCTCTACAACAGTCCTTCTGTACTGCAGTCTCCAACCTCTGTTCTCTGTAAGGGTCCTATTGCAACCCAGTCTCCCACCTTTACTTTCTATATCAGTCTTTGTGCACCACAGTCTCCAAACTCTGCTCTCTGTAACCGTCATTCTGCACCTCACTCTGCAACCTCTTATCTCTGAAACAGTCCTTCTGCAACCAGTCTCTGCTCTCTGCAAGATTTCTTCTGCACCCCAGTCTCCATCCTCTCCTCTCTGCAACAGTCCTTCTCCACCCCAGTCTCCAACCTCTGCTCTCTGTAAGGGAACTTCTGCACCCCAGTCTCCAAACTCTGCTTTCTGTATCAGTTTTTCTGCACTCCAGTCTCCAACCTGATCTCTCTGTAATAGTCTTTCTGCATCTCATACTTCAACCTCTAATCTCTGCTACAGTCCTTCAGCGCCCCAATCTCCAACCTTTTCTCTCTGCCACAGTTCTTCTGCACCTCAGTTTCAAAACTCTTCTCTCTGTATGATCCATCTGAAACCCAGTCTCCAACCTCAACTTTTTGCAATGGTTTTTCTGTAAACCAGTCTCCAACCTCTGTTTTCTACAACAGTCATTCTGCACCCCAGTCTCAAACGTCTACTCTGTGTAAGAGTCTTTCAGTCTCCAAAATCTGTTCTCTGTAAGGGTCCTTCTGCACCCCAGTCTTAAAACTCTGCTTTCTGTATCAGTCCTTCTACACTGCATTCTCTAAACACTTCTCTCTCCAACGATCCTTCTGCACCTCAGTCCCCAACCTCTGCTCTCAGTAAGATTCTTTTGCAACCCAGTCTCCAAACTATGATCTCTGTAACTGTCCTTCTGCACCCCAGTCTCCAAGAACTGCTCTCTGTAAATGGCCCAGACTCCAACCTCTGCTGTATGTAACAGGCCTTTTGCCCCCAGTCTCCAAACTCTTCTCTCTTCAATGATCCTTCTCTACCCCAGTCTCCAACCTCTTCAATCAGCAACAGTCTTTCTGCACCCCAGTCTTTAACCTATGCTCCCTGTAAGATCTTTCTGCACACCTGTCTCCAAACTCTGCTCTCTGTAACACTCTTCTGTACCCCAGTCTCCAACATCTGCTCTCTGCAACACTCCTTCTGCACCCCAGTCTGCTAACTTTGCTCTCTGCAACAGTTTCTCTGCACCTCAGTCTCCAATCTGTGCTCTCAGTAAAAGTCCTTCTGCACCACAGTCTCCAACCTCTGCTCTCTCTAACAATCCTTCTGAAACCCAGTCTCCAAACTCTGCTCTCTGCAATGATCCTTCTGCACCCCAGTCTCAAAAGTCTGCTCTCTGTAAAAGTCCTTCTGCACCCCAGTCTTCAAAATCTGCTTTCTGTAACAGTCTTCTGCATCTGAGTCTCCATCCTCTGCTCTATGCAACAATACTTCCCCACCCAAGTCTCCAACGTCTGCTCTCTGAAAAACTCCTTCTAAACCCTAGTCTCCAAAATCGGGTCTCTGTAACAGTCCTTCTACACCCCATTCTCCATACTCTTCTCACGCCAAGAATACTTATGCACCCCAGTCTCCATCCTCTGCTCTCTGCAACTTTCCTTTTAAACCCCAGTCTCCACCATCTGCTCTCTGCAACAGTTTTTCTCCACCCCAGTCTCCAAACTGTGCTCTCCTTAACAGTCCTTCTGGACCCCAATCTCCAACATCTACTCTCTGCAACAGTCCTACTACACCCAAGTCTAAAACCTCTGCTCTCAGCAAAAGTTTTTCTGCACCCCAGTCTCCAACCTCTTCTCTCTGTAACAATCCTTCTGCACCTCAGTCTCTAACCTCTGCTCTTTGTAAGGGTCCTTCTGCACCTCAGTCTCCAACCTCTACTCTCTGTTAAAGTGCTTCTGCTCCTCAGTCTCAAAACTCTGCTCTCTGTAAGATTCTTCTGCACCCCAGTCTCCAAAATCTGCTCTGTAACAGGCCTTCTGCACCACAGTTTCCAACCTCTGCTCTCTGTATCAGTCCATTAGCAACCTAGTCTCCAACCTATGCTCTCAGCAACGATCCTTCTGCACCCCAGTCTCCAACATCTGCTTTCTGCAACAATTCTTCTGTACCTCAGTATAAAAAATCTGCTCTCTGCAACAATCCCTCTGCACCCCAGTCTCCATCCTCTGCTCTCTGTAACAGTCTTTCTGAACGTCTGTCTCCTAACTCGGCTCTTTGTAAGACCCTTCTGAAACCCAGTCTGCAAACTCTGCTCTCTGTAACAGTCCTTCTGCAACCCAGTCTCCAACCTCTGCTCTCTGTAAAAGGCCTTCTGCATTCAAGTCTGAAACTTCTGCTAGCTGCAATAGTCCTTGTGAACCCCAGTCTCCAACATTTGCTTCCTGCAACAGTTCTTCTGTACCTCAGTCTGAAAACTCTGCTCTCTGCAATAATCCATCTTTACCCCAGTCTAAAAACTCTGCTCTCTGTAACAGTCCTTTTGTAACTCACTCTCCAATCACTGCTCTCTTCAACAGTCCTTATACACCCAAGTCTCCATACTCTGATCTCCCCAACGGTCCTTCTGCACCCCAGTCTCCAAACTCTGTTCTCTACATCGGTTCTTCTGCAAACCAGACTCCAACCTCTGCTCTTTGTAACAGTCTTTCTGTACCACAGTCTCCAACCTCTGTTCTCCGTAAGGGTCCTTATTCACCCCAGTATCCAACCTCTGCTTTCTGTATCAGTCGTTTTGAACCACAGTCTCCAAACTCTGCCCTCTGTAACCGTCCTTCTGCAACTCAGTCTTCAATCTCTGTAAGGGTACTTCTGCACCAGAGTCTCCAGACTCTGCTTTCCGTGTCAGTCCTTCTGCAATCCAGTCTCTAATCTCTGCTCTTTGTAACTGTCCTTCTGCACCTTAGTCTCCAAACTCTGCTCTCTGCTACAGTTCTTCTGGACTCCAATCTCCAACCTCTACTGTCTGCAACAGTGCTTGTACATCCCAGTCTAAAACCTCTGCTCTCTGCATCAGTCCTTCTGCACCTCTGTCTCCAACCTCTGCTCTCTGTAAGATCCTTCTGCAACCCAGTCTCCAAACTCTGCTCGCTGTACCAGTACTTTAACACCCCACTCTCTAAATTGTGCTCTCTGTAACAGGCCTTCTGCACTCCAGTCTCCAAACTCTGCTCTCTCTATCAGTCCATCTGCACCCCAGTCTCCAACGTCTGCTATCTGTAACTGTCTTTCTGCACACCAGTCTTTAACCTCTGCTCTCTGCAACAGTCCTTCTGCACCCCAGTCTCCAAACTCTGCTCACTGCAACATTCCTTCTGCACCCCAGTCTCCAAAATCTGCTCTCTGTAATGATCCTTCTGCACCCCAGTCTCAAAACTCTGCTCTCCACAACGATCCTTCTGCACCTCAGTGTCCAACCTCTTCTCTCTGCAAAGATTATTTGGCACCCTAGTCTCAAACCTCTGCTCGCTGCAACAGTCTTTGTGAATCCCAGTCTCCAACATCTGCTCTCTGCAACAGTTCTTCTGTACCTCAGTCTGAAAACTCTGCTCTCTGCAATAATCCATCTGCACCCCAGTCTCCAACCTCTACTCTCTGTAACAGTTCTTCTGTACCTCAGTCTTCAATCTCTGCTCTATGCAACAGTCCTTCTGCACCCAAGTCTCAAACATCTGCTCTCTGAAACAGTCCTTCGACAACCCAGTCTCCAACGTCTGCTCTCTGTAACAGTCCTTCTACACCCCAGTCTCAATACTCTGCTTGCCCAAAGGACCCTTCTTCACCACAGTCTCCAACGTCTGCTCTCTGCAACAGTCCTTCTACACTCCAGTCTCCAACCTCTACTCTCTGCAGCAGTCCTTCTATACCCCAGTCTCCATACACTGCTCGACCCAATGATCCGTCTGCACCCCAGTCTCCAACCTCTGTTTTCTACATCAGTTCTTCTGCACCCCAGTCTCCAACCTTTTCTCTCGGTACCAGTCCTTTTGTACCGCAGTCTCCAACTTCTGTTCTCTGTAAGGGTCCATGTGCACCCCAGTATCCAACCTCTGCTTTCTGTATCAGTCGTTTTGCACCACAGTCTCTAAACTCTGCCGTCTGTAAGAGTCCTTCTGCAACTCAGTCTGCAACCTCTGCTCTCTGCAACAGTCCTTGCGCACCTCAGTCTCCATCCTCTGCTCTCTGTAACAATCCTTCTGCAGCCCAGTCTCCAACCTCTGCTCTCTGCAAGATCCTTCTGCACACCAGTCTCCAACCGCTGCTCACTATAACAGTTCTTCTGCAACCTAGTCTTCAAACTCTGCTCTCTGTAACAATAATTCTGCACCTCAGTCTCCAACCTCTGCTCTCTGCAACGGTCCTTCTGCACCCCAGTCTCTAACCTCTGTTTTTTGCAACAGTCTTCTGCACCCTAGTTTTTAACCTATGATCTTTGTAACAGTCCTTCTGTAACGGATTCTCCAACCTCTGTTCTCTGTTACGGTCCTTCTGCACCCCAGTCTCCAACATCTGCTTTCTCTATAAGTCTTTCTGCACCACAGTCTCCAACCTCTGCTTTCTGCAACAGTCCTTCTGCACCAAAGTCTCCAACCTTTACTCACTGCAACATTCTTTCTGCACCCCAGTCTCCAAAATCTGCTCTCTGTAATGATCCTTCTGCACCCCAGTCTCGAACCTCTGCTCTCCGCATCGATCCTTCTGCACCTCAGTGTCCAACCTCTTCTCTCTGCAAAGATCCTTTGGCACCCCAGTCTCAAACCTCTGCTCGCTGCAACAGTCTTTGTGAACCCCAGTCTCCAACATCTGCTCTCTGCAACAGTACTTCTATACCTCAGTCTGAAAACTCTGCTCTCTGCAATAATCCATCTGCACCCCAGTCTCCAACCTCTTTTCTCGGTACCGCAGTCTCCAACCTCTGTTCTCTCTAAGGGTCCTTATGCACACCAGTATCTAACCTCTGCTTTCTGTATCAGTCGTTGTGCACCACAGTCTCCAAACTCTGCCGTCTATAAGAGTCCTTCTGCAACTCAGTCTGCAACCTCTGCTCTCTGCAACAGTCCTTGTGCACCCCAGTCTCCATTCTCTGCTCTCTGCAACATTCCTTCTGCATCCCAGTCTCCAACATCTGCTATCTGCAACAGTCATTCTCCACCCAAGTTTCCAAACTCTGCTCTCTGTAAGAGTCCTTCTGTACTGCATTCTCGAAACTCTGCTCTCTGTAAGGATACTTCTGCACCCGAATCTCCAAACTCTGCTTTCTGTATCAATCCTTCTGCACTCCAGTCTCCAACCTCTACTCTGTGTAATTGTTCTTCTGCACCTTAGTCTCTAATGTCTGCTCTCAGCTACAGTTGTTCTGGACCCCAGTCATCATCATCTACTCTGCAACAGTTCTTCTGCACCCCAGTCTCCAACCTCTGCTCTTTGTAAGAGTCTTCTGTACTGAAGACTCCAAAATCTACTCTCTCTAATGGTCCTCCTGTACCGCAGTATTCAACCTCTGCTTCTTGAATCGTTTCTTCTGCACTTTTGTCTCAATCCTTTGCTCTCTATAACAGTCCTTCTGCATCTCAGTCTCCAACCTCTGCTCTCTGCAACAGTTCCTTCTGCACCCAAATCTTCAACTTCTGCTCTATGCACAAGTCCTTCTGCACCCCAGTATCCAACCTCTGTTCTCTGTAACAATCCTTCTACACCCCAGTCTCCAAATTCTGCTCTCTGCAGCAGTCCTTCTTAACCCCAGTCTCCAACCTCTGCTCGCTGTAATATGCTTCTGTACCCCAGTCTTAAAACTCTATTCTCTATAACAGTTCTTCTGCACCGCAGTCTCCAAACTCTGCTCTCTGTTACAATCCTTCTGCACCTCAGTCTCCAACCTCTGCTCTCTGCAATGGTCCTTCTGCAACCCTGTCTTAAACCTCTGTTCTTGCAACAGTCTTTCTGCTCCCCAGTCTCCAATCTCTGCTCTCTGTAAAAGTCCTTTTGTACCGCAGTCACCAATCTGTGCTCTCTGTAACGGTCCTTCTGCACCCCAGTCTTCAACCTCTGCTTTCTGTATCAGTCCTGCACCCCAGTCTACAACCTCTGCTCTCTGTAAGAGTCCTTCTGAACCTCAGTCTCTATCCTTGCTCTCTGCAACAGTCCTTTTGAAACCCAGTCTCCAACCACTGCTCTCTGCAACAATCCTTCTGCACCCCAGTCTCAAACGTCTGCTCTTTACAACAGTCCTTCTGCATCCCAGTCTCCAACCTCTGCTCTCTGTAAGATCCTTCTGCACCCTAGTCTCCAACCTCTGCTCTCTTCAACGTTCTATTGGCACCTCAGTCGCCAACCTCTGCTCTCTGTAATGGTCCTTCTGCAACCCAGTCTCAAAACTCTGCATTCTGTATCAGTCCTTCTGCACCTCAGTTTCCAACCTCTGCTCTCTTTAACAGTCCTTCTGCACCTCAGTCTTCAACCTCTGCTCTCTGCAATTATCCTTCTGCAGGTCAGTCTTCAAACTCAACTCTCTGTAACAGTTATTCTGCATCTCAGTCTCCAAACTCTACTCTCTGTAAGATCCTTTTGCAAACCCATCTCCAAACTCTGCTCTCTGTAACAGTCCTTCTGCACCGCTTCCCCAAACTCTGCTCTATGTAACAGGCTTTCTGCACCTCAATCTCCAACATCTACTCTCTGGAACAGTCCGTATGCACACAAGTCTCCAACCTCTGCTCTCTGCCACAGTCATTATGAACCCCAGTCTCCAACCTGTGTTCTCTGCAACAGTTTTTCTGCAACGCAGTCTCCAAACTCTGCTCTCTGTAACAGTCCTTCTGTACCGCAGTCTCCAAATTCTCTTCTCTGTAATGGTCCTTCTGCACCCCAGTCTCCACACTCTGCTTTCTGTATCAGTTTTTCTGAACCACAGTCTCCAAACTCTGCTCTATGCAACAGTCTTTCTGCAACCCAGTCTCCAACCTCTGCTGTCTGCAAGAATCATTCTGCACCCCAGTCTCCAAACATCTGTTTTCTGTATCAGTCCTGGACAACAGTCTCCAAAATCTGCTCTCAGTAACAGTCCTTCTGCATCTCAGTCTCCAACCTCTGCTCTCTGCAAGAGTCTTTCTGCACCCCAGTGTCCAACCTCTTCTCTCTGCAATAATCTTTCTGCATCCCAGTCTTCAAACTCTGCTCTCTATCAAAGTCCTCCTGCATCTCAGACTCCAACCTCTGCTCCCTGTAAGATTCTTCTGCACCCCAGTCTCCAACCTCTGCTCTCTTCAACGGTCCTTCTGCACCCCAGTCTCTAACCTCTGTTCTCTGCATCAGTCCTTCTGCACCGTAGTCTCCAACATCTACTCTCTGCAACAGTTCTTTTCCATCCCAGTCTCCAACTTCTGCTCTCTATAACAGTCCTTCTGTACTGCAGTCTCCAACCACTGCTCTCTCCAAGGGGTCCTTCTGGATCCCAATCTCCTAACTCTCCTAAATGCAACAGTCCTTGTACACCCTAGTCTCTAACCTCTGTTCTCTGCATCAGTCCTTCTGCACCATAGTCTCCAACATCTACTCTCTGCAACAGTTCTTTTCCATCCCAGTCTCCAAACTCTGCTCTCTATAACAGTCCTTCTGTACTGCAGTCTCCAACCACTGCTCTCTCTAAGGGTCCTTCTGGATCCCAATCTCCTACCTCTCCTAACTGCAACAGTCCTTGTACACCCCAGTCTAAAACCTCTGCTCTCTGCAACAGTCCTTCTGCACCCCAGTCTTCAAGCTATGCTCTCTGCTACGATCCTTCTGCAACTCAGTCTCCAAACTCTACTCTTTGTAACAGTGCTTCTGCACCTCAGTCTCTAACCTCTGCTCTCTGTAAGATCCTTCTGCAACCCAATCTTTAAACTCTGCTCTCTGTAACAGTCCTCGTGCACCCCAGTCTCAAAGCTCTGCTCTCTTTAACAAGCTTTCTTCACCCAAGTCTCCAAACTCTGCTCTTTGTATCTGTAATTCTGGATCCCAGTCTCCAACCTCTGCTCTCTGTAACAATCCATCTGCACCCTGTCTCAAACCTATGCTCACTGCAACAGTCCGTGTGCACCCAGTCTCAAACATCTGTTCTCTGCAACAGACCTTCTGTACCTCAGTCTGAAATCTCTGCCCTCTTCAACAATCCTTCTGCACCCCAGTCTCCAAATTCTGCTCTCTGTAACAGTCTTTCTGTACATCAGTCTCCAACCTCTGCTTTCTGTAAGACCCTTTTAAACCCAGTCTGTAAACTCTGCTCACTTAAACACTCCTTCTGCACCCCAGTCACCAATCTCTGCTCACTTAAACACTCCTTCTGCACCCCAGTCTCCAATCTCTGCTCTCTGTAACAGGCCTTCTGCACCCCAGTATCCCATCACTGCTCTGTGTAAGATTTTTCTGCACGCAAGTCTCCAACCTCTGCTCTCTGTAACATTCCTTCTGCACCTCAGTCTCCAATCTCTGCTCTCTGTATCAGTCCTTGTGCACCCCTGTTTCCAAACTCTGCTCTCTGAAACAGTCCTTTCTGCACCTCATTCTTAAACAACTGATTTCTGAAAAAGTCCTTCTAGACCCCAGTCTCCAAACTCTGCTCTCTGAAACAGTCCTTTTATTCCCCAGTCTCCATAATCTGCTCTCTGCAACGATCCTTCTGCACCCCAGTCTCCTACGTCTGCTCTGCAACAGTCTCTCTACAACCCAGTCTCCAACATCTGCTCTCTGGAAGATTCTTCTGTACGCCAGTTTCCAAATTCTGCTCTCTGTAACATTCCTTCTGCACCCCAGTCTGCAATCTCTTCTCTCTGCAATTGTCCCTCTGCATCCCAGTCTCCAACCTTATTCTCAACAACAGTTCTTCTGTACCGCAGTCTTCAACCACTGTTATCTGTAAAAATCCTTCTTCACCCTAGTCTACAAACTCTGCTTTCTGTATCAGTGCTTCTGCACCACAGTCTCCAAACTCTGCTCTCTGTGACAGTCCGTATGCACCTCACTCCGCAAACTCTGCTCTCTGCAACAATCTTTCTTCAACCCAGTTTTTAACCACTGCTCTCTGTAACAGTCATTCTGTACTGCAGTATTCAAACTCTGCTCTCTGTAACGGTCCTTCTGCACCCATGTCTTCAAACTCTGCTTTCTGTATCAGTCCTTCTGCACTCCAGTCTTCAACGTCTGCTATCTGAAACACTCTTCTGCACCTAAGTCTCCAAATTCTACTCTCTGCAAAAGCCCTTCTGCACCCATGTCTCCAACACCTGCTCCCTGAAACAGTCCTTCTTCACCCCAGTTTCCAATCTCTGCTATCTGCAACAGTCCTTCTGCACCCCAGTCTCCAAACTCTTCTCTCTGTAATAGTCCTTCTGCACCTCAGTCTCCAAATTCTGCTCTCTGCAACAGTCCTTCTGCACCCAAGTCTCCAACCTCTTCTCTCTGCAACAGTCCTTCTACACCCCAGTCTTCAACCTCTGTGTAACAGTCTTTCTGCACCCCAGTCTCCAACATCTGCTCTTTTTAACAGTCCTTATGCACCATATTCTCCAAACTCTGCTCTTTGTTACATTCTTTGTATACTGCAGTCTCCAACCTCTGCTCTCTGTAACGGTCTCTGTGCACCCCAATTTCCAACCTGTGTTTCTGTAACAGTCCTTCTGCACCTCAGTCACCAAACTCTGCTCTCTGTAACCGTCCTTCTGCACCTCAGTCTCCATCTTCTGCTCTCTGTAACAGTCCTGCTGCACCTCAGGCTGAAACCTCTATTCTCTGCACAATCCTTCTGATTTCCAGTCTCCAAACACTGCTCTCTGTAACAGTCATCCTGCATCTCAGTTACCAACCTCTGCTCTCTGTAAGATCCTTCTGCAACCCAGCCTCAAAACTCTGCTCTCTATAACAGTCCTTCTGTTACCCAGCCTCAAATGTCTGCTCTCTATAACAGTTCTTCTGCATCCCAGTCTCTAACCTCTGCTCTCTGTAGCAGGCATTCTGCACCCCAGTCTCAAAACTCTGCTCTCTGAAACAGTCCTTCTGCACGCCAGTCTCCAACCTATGCTCTCTTTAACGGACCTTCTGCACCCCAGGCTCCCACCTCAGCTTTCTGTATCATAATTCTTCACCCCAATCTCCAACGTCTTCTCTGTGTAACAGTATTTCTGCATCTCAGTCTCTAAACTCTGCTCTCTCCAACAGTCCTTCTGCACCCCAGTCTCCAACCTCTGCTTTCTGCAACATTCCTTCTGCACCCCAGACTTGAACCTGTTCTCTCTGTAACAGTCCTTCTGCACCCCAGTCTCCCACCTTTCCTCTCTGTAAAAATCCTTCTGCAGCCAAGTCTCCACCTCTGCTCTCTGCAACGATTCTTCTGCAACTCCGTCTCCAACTACTGCTGTCTTCAACGATACTTCTGCACCTAACTCTTCAAACTCTGCTCTCTGTAACAGTTTTTGTGCACCTCAGTCTCCAACTTCTGTTTTCTGCAACCGTCCTTATGCACCCCAGTCTCCAACCTCTGCACTCTGCAACGATCCTTCTGCACCCCAGTCTCCAACGTCTCCTCTCCTTAACACTCCCTCTGCACCCCAGTCTCCAACCGTTGTTCTCTGTAAGGTACTTTCCAAACTCTGCTCTCTGTAACATTTCTTCTCCAACCAAGTCTCCAACCTCTGCTTTCTTCAACGGTCCTGCTGCAACCCAGTCTCCAACCTCTGTTCTCTGAAACAGTCCTTCTGCTCCCCAATTTCCAATCTCTGCTCTCTGTAACAGTCCTTCTGTACCACAGTCTTCAAATTCTGCACTCGGTAATGGTCCTTCTGCACCCTAGTCTCTAACCTCTGCTTTCTGTATCAGTCCTTCCGCACCACAGTCTCCAAACTGTGCTCTTTTTTACAGTCCTTCTGCACCTAATTCTCCAAAATCTGCTTTCTGTAAGATCCTTCTGCAACCAAGTCGCCAAACTCTGCTCTCCGTAACAGTCCTTCTGAACACCAGTCTCCAACCTCTGCTCTCTGCAACGATCCTTTTTCACCCAGTCTCCAACCTCTGCTCTTTGCAACAGTCATTCTGAATTCCAGTCTCCAACATCTGCTCTCTGCAACAGTCCTTCTACACCTCAGTCTGAAAACTGTGCTCTCTGCAACGATCCTTGTGCACCCCAGTCTCCAAAATCTGCTTTCTGTAACAGTCCTTCTGCACCTCAATCTCCAACTTCTGCTCTTTGCAACAGTTCTTCTACACCTCAGTCTTTAACATCTACTCTCTGAAACAGTCCTTCTACACCCCTGTCCAAATGCAGAAGAATGAGACCTGAACTATCGCTTACCCTGCAAAAAATCAACTCAAAATGCATTAAAGGCCCAGGCACTAGAACAGAAATTATGCAGTTTCTAGGAAAAAACAAAGTCAATACTCCAACCTACAGGCAGAGGCAATGACTTTCTCAATAGGATGCCAAAGCTCAGAAGATAATACCAAAAGTTAGCTAATAGGATGGTATCAAATTAAGAAGGTTCTGCACAGCAAAGGAGACAATTAGAATACAAAGAGGGAACATACAGAAAGGGAGAAAATCTTTATGAGGTGCTCTTCTAAAAGAAGATGAATATTCAGAATATTAATAAAGAAATCACAAAACTTAACATCAAACCCACAATTATTAAATAACCCAATTATCAAATAACCCAATTACCAAATGGGAAACTAAATGAACTAAACAGACACGTCTTAGAAGAAAATATGTGAGTGGCCAACAAATATATGAAAATACTTGCAAGTCAAGACTACCCTGAGATTTCATCTCACTTCAGTGACAAAGGCAACCACCAAGAATACAAACAGAAACCAGGGTGACAAGGAGAAAATTGGAGAGAAAGGAGCACTCTCACCTTGTTGGTGGGCATGTAAATAAGCACTACCACCATAGAAATCGGGATGGAGGCTCCTCAGGAGTAGCCATGGACCACCCTGCGACCCTGCCTACCTCTGCTTGGTATTTATCAGAGCGGATCGAAGTCATCATACTATAATGACACATACATGCCCATGAACCAGCCGAGGTGACATCAGTGGACGAATGGATAAAGAACATCTGGTATATGCACACTAGAATTTCATTCAGCCATAAAGAAGAACGAAATTATGTCATGCTAGAAGATTGATGGATCTTCAGAACATTAAGGGAATTAAGCAACTCAGAAAGTTAAAGGCCGTATGTTTTTCCTCTGTTAAAGCTAGAGGGGGAAAAGAAAAAAAAGTTGGGAAGGGAGTCTCATCATGAAAGTTGAAGGAAGATCAGTAGAGTCAAGGCACCAGGGGAGGAGGTGAGGAAAAGGGAAATACTGGAATGATATTGGCCAAAGTTCACAGTTATTTGGTGTGCATGTTCAAATATGTGTCAGCAAATCCCACCATTATGGACCACTACAATGCACCAATGAAGTGTGAAAAGAAGAGTTTCACATTACATGGGACAGGCACTGTTCTAGGAGGGTGCCCATTTTTTCCCATCTATAAATACCACGATCATTTACCACTGTCAAAAATCTCTACAGATTCAAATGTTCTGATCACTGATTCACCACATTGCCTCTTCCACTTCAGGGTCCCCTTATTCTCACTGAAATCAGGGAGCCCGTTTCAACGATGCCATCTGTTAATGTCTTCCCAGGCTGCCGAGGACAGTGGCTGCGGGTTTCACAAGGATCTGGTGCTGCCTTCTGAACGCATGTCCACAAGGCCTTGGTGAAGGCTGGTGCTCCAGGCCCTCCTCCAGATCCAGCTGTGAGGCCAGGGAAGGGGTCACATAACACGCCATCCAACACCTTATTTATTTCTGATCACCATCCTCTCCATTATTCCAGGATCATATTGGTCATTGAACTTAAGCAAACACTGAGTCCAGATTTCAGTCCATCAACCAAAGAGAGTCTAATATCCACTCCCCATGGCTCAGGAAAATCTTGGCCCTAACATTTCTGGTGATTACGTCCCTGTGACTGCATTCAAGATGATCCAGCAATATGTCCTGACTTTTTCGGTCTAGAAGACTCAAACAAATTCTCTTATATATTCTTAAGGCTCCTATAAACAAAATACAGTAAAATATTTACCTTTTATTTCTGTGTGACCCTTATACTATTCTGGGCTATATTTTATACTCTTACCTGAGGCATTCTAGGATCAGACCCCAATTAAGAATCTGGTGACAATGTGGGATGATGGATGAGCATCTTAAAGACAATTGGGCTGGGGATGTGGCTTAAGCAGTAGTGCGCTTGCCTGGCACGCGTACAGCCTGGGTTTGATCCTCAGCACCACATACCAACAAAGATGTTGTGTCCGCAGAGAAGTAGAAAATGATTATTAAAAATTCTCTCTCTCTCTCTCTCTCTCTCTCTCTCTCTCTCTCTCTCTCTCTCTCTCTCTCTCCCTCTCCTCTCCTCTCCTCTCCTCTCACTCTCTCTTAAAAAAAAAAAAAAGACAACTGCCCTGGTAGAGTCACCATAGGGTCTTCAATTTAGGAAAAGCTAGTCTCCTCGGGAAGGAGGGGCTGCTTCTGACAGCAAAGAGGGTTAATGGAGATTTCAGGGTTCAAGGCTCTGAGATTTGTCTAATTCCACTGGTATTTTGCCATTCTAATTAACAGGGTCTCAATCATTTTCCCATTAATGTCCAAATTGACATAAGAGAGACCTGGAGAAATTGTGGATTTATAGTTTTTTTTGTACTTCTGCAATTTGGAGAATTGAATGTTTTATTCTGATATTAACCTTTATCAGTTTCTAAAGAGAAAATATTTCTGATGATCTGAACCTGACTTGAAGGAGGAATATAATGCTTGAACCTATCATTTTCTTTCTGTAATTCTCCCACTCCAGTCAGTAACAGCAGTCTGTAGTCATGTTGTAATGTTCATTCCCACCCTGAAGGTCGATGGTGTTATTCCAAAGCTCAGTTTTGCATAGATATTTGATTTCCGGCCACGATAACTTAAAGTCTCTGTTGGGTCATTGCACACCAGGAATTATCAGGTCTCCTTTCCCATGGGCTGTGACATCATCAACATAT